>NW_007252960.1:346259-356472 GCF_000164805.1 Carlito syrichta | reverse complement strand
AAGCCTAACATTCTCTCATTGTCTTTATTGGGTCATTCAGGATTGGCTACATAACTTGTGGGGCCCAGTAAAAAATGCAAAGCCTGGGCCTTCATTAAAAAAAATTCAAGGCTGGGGTCGGTGGCTCGGCGTGTAACCTCAACACTTTGCGAGGCCGAGGTGAATGGATTGCTTGAGCCTGCAGGTTCAAGACCAGCCCAGGCAACTTGCCGAGACCTCATCTCTACAATAAATCAAAAATTAGCCAGGCGCGATAGCGCGTACCTGTAGTTCCAGTTACTTGGAAAGCTGAGGTGGATGGATTGCCAGACCCCAGCAGGTGGATGCTGGGGTGGCCATGAGTGTGCCATTGCACTCTAGCCTAGGCAACGGAGTGAGACTCCAACTCAAAAAAAAAAAAAATCATCAGAATTTCAAGACTGTGACAGAAGAGCATACCAAGGCAACTAGGTCACAAGCCCATGTAGTCAGCTCTGGAGATACCTCTGAGTTCCTATCTCAGGAAGATAACATGTGTGCAACAAGTCAATAAACTCACTTTTGGGACAGGTGCGGTGGCTCATGCCTGTGATCCTAGCACTTTGGGAGACTGTGGTGAGAGGATTATTGGAGCCAAGGAGCTCAAGTCCAGCTTCTAAGGAAAAAAAAAAAAATTAGCCAGGTGGGGTGGCATGCACCTGTAGTCCCAGTATTCAGGAGGCTGAAGTGGATCACCTAAGTCCAGGAGGTTGAGGTTTTGATGAGCTGTGGTTGTACCATTGAACTCCAACCTGGGTGACAGAGTGAAACTCCAACTCAAAAACAAGCAAACAGATAAATAAACAAACTCACTTTTGTTCAAGTACAGATGGTTCTTAACGGCCTTTGGGAGGGCGTTTATGGGCATTTTCTTGCAATCTTTTATATATGCATATCTTTTAGTTAACTGAGAACATATGCTCTCTCTCTGTATATACACATATATATTAATTTTTTCTATCCTATACTTGTAATATTAAAAATTCTTCAAATACACGATATTGGTCAGCTGCATACTTTTTCTTTTTTCTTTTTTTTTTGAGTTGGAGTCTCACTCTGTCGCCCAGACTGGAGTGCAGTGGCCGCTCCTGGCCACTGCAGCCTCGACCTGCTGGGCTCTGGCGATCCTTCCGCCTCAGCCTTCCAAGTAGCCGGAATTACAGGCATGTGCTACCACGCCCGGCTGATTTTTTGATTTATCGTAGAGATGAGGTCTCGCTGCCCAGTCTCTCACTTTATTTATTTGAAAATGTATTATTATTATTATTTTTTGGGTATGACTCTCACTCTGTCACTCAGGTTAGAGTGCAGTGGCACACTCACGGCCACCACAGCCTTGACCAGCTGGTCTCAGGCGATCTTTCCACCTCAGTCTTCCAAGTAACTGGAATTGCCACCACACCTGGCTAATTTTGTGATTTATTGTAGAGACAAGGTCTTCCCAATTTGCCTGGCTTGGTCTTGAACCCCTGGGCTCAGGCATTCCTCTTCTCTCTGCCTCCTAAAGTGTGCGATTACAGGTGTTAGCCACTGTGTCCGGCAACTTTTTTTTTTTTAAATAGAGACAGGGCCCTTCTCTGTTGTTAAGCCTGGTCTCAAACTCCTGGCCTCAAGGGATCCTCTTACCTAGGCCTCTCAAAGTGTTGATATTATAGGTGTAAGCCACCATACCTGGCCTAAAAGTCATTGTTTTAAGACTATGCTCCTTGGCTGGGCACAGTGGCTCATGCCTGTAATTACTACACTTACAGAGACCAAAGCAGGAGGATTGCTTGAGCCCAGCAGTTCGAGGTTGCAGTGGCTGGGAGCGGCCACTGAACACCAGTATAGGCGACAGAGTGAGACTCCAACTCAAAAAAACAAAACAAAACAAAACAAAAAAAACATTGCATTGGTAGACAGAGTAAAGTAGATTATGCTTCCTATTGGGGGTGGGCCTCATCTAATCAAGTAAAGTCATAGAAAGAACAAAAAGACCGACCCTTCTAAGAGTAAGAGAGAACTCCTGTCTGACTGCTGAGCTGGGACATGAGTCTTTTCCTGCCTTTAGACTTGAACTTGGGTCAAACTACTGGCTCTTAGACTGGAACTTCCATGCTGACTCTCCTGGGTTTCTAGCTGACTGCAAGTCTTGGGACCAGTTCAAGACCAGCATGGGCAACATAGTGAGACCTCGTCTCTACCAAAAAAAAAAATTAGCTGGACATGGTGGTGCATGGATGTAGTCCCTGAAGTGGAAGAATTGCCTGAGCCTAGAATGTTAAGGCTGTGGTGAGCCACAGTTGTTCCACTGTACTTAAGCCTGGGCGACAGAGTGAGACCCCAACTAAAAAAAAAAAGCTTCTTCTGTTTTATTATTCTTCTAAGTCCCAAAATTATAGTCTTTGAGAACTGGTGAGAATCTGGAGATAACCTGGCCCAATTTTTCCCAAATTATGTCCCACAAATATGTCCCTAAATGTTCACAGGTAGCCGGGCTCAGTGGCTCAGCCTGTAATCCCATGCTTTGGGAGGCTGAGGTGTGTAGATTGCCTGACCCCGTGGGTTCGAGACCTGCCTGGACAATTTGGTGAGACCTCATCTCTACAATAAATCAAAAAATTAACCGGGCATGGTAGTGTGCGCCTGTAGTTCCAGCTAATTGGAAGATTGAGGCAGGAGGATCACTGGAGCCCAGCAGGTTGAGGGTGCGGTGGCCGAGAGCGTTACATTGCACTCCAGTCTAGGCGACAGAGTGAGACTCCAACTCAAAAAAAAAAATGTTCTCAGGTGATCTGTGAAAAGAGGGATTCTGTGATCAAGTAGGTTTGCTAAAAACAGAAAATACCATCCTCCTTTTGGAGAATACAATAGTATTTTTATTTTTTTGAATTAAAGTCTCACTCTGTTGCCATGCTGGAGTGCAGTGGCACAGTCAAGGCTCATCACAGCCTTGACTTCCTGGGCTCAACCAATTCTTCCTCCTCAGCTTCCTAAGTCACTGGGACTATATGCATGGGCCATTATGTCTGGCTATTTTTTATTCTTATTTTTTGTAGAGACAAAGTCTTGCTATGTTGCCTAGGCTGATCTCAAACTTCTGGATTCAAGCAAATCTTGGCCTTTCAAAGCACTGGGATTATAGGCACAAACCACCTCACCTGGCTAAAAAGTGTTTTAATATAGTAAATTTGAGACACTGATAAAACTTTGAAGTGGTGATATTGAGTGGGCAGTTGGTATATGAGTTTAGATTTCAGGGGCAAGGTTGGAGTTGGATACCTAGGTTTGGCTCACACCTACAATCCCAGCACTTTGGGAGGTCCAAGACAGGGGTCCAAGACCAGCCTGTGCAACATGGTGAGACCTCATCTCTACAATAAATCAAAAAAAATTAGCCAGACGTGGAGGCACACCCATGTGTTCCAGCTACTTGGGAGGCTGAAGCAGGGGGGATTGCCTGAACCCAGCAGGTTAAGGTTTCGGTGGCTGTGAGCATGCCACTGCACTCCAACCTGGGCAACAGAGCCTCCAACTAAAAATAAAAAGCTAAAAAAACAAAATCCAATGACAAAAGGAAAAAAAAAAACCCCACAAGAGCAGATGAGATTACCAGGGGGAGTTTAGAAGAAATAAGAGTGTGTGAGGTCTGAGATGTTGCAGCTCTTATATGATCATGAGGAGGACCTGAGAATAGGGCACTGCCACCGTGCCAGGCATTATGTTTTTTCTTATGGAAAGAGTCCTGGTCCTGAGTATATGACATCTTCCAACCTCTTTTGCACATTTATCTCTGTCTCTTCTTAAATAGTCTGTGCCTCCCCATCTTCTTACCTGTCATGAAAGTGAAGTATTTAAAGTGTCTTTGCTGTATTTTAGGGAATGTTTAAAATGATTGCAGTCTCGTGAATAAAACCTAAGTTTGTATTTAAAATGTAATAATAGAATAGAGAGTGGAGCCATGAATCAGAGAGGGCATTGCTGAGCCAGGTGAGAGGAAAACCAGGACACTGCTGGACTTCCCTGGATCTCCTAAATCTGACTATACCACTGGACTTTTCAGCTAGAAAGCCAGCAAACTCCTTTTCACATAAGTTCTTACATCTTTTCTTTTTCTTGAGTGGGAGTCTCACTCTGTTGCCCAGGCTGGAGTGCAGTGGCACACTCATGGCCGCCATAGCCTGTTGGGCTCAGGTGATCCTTCTGCCTCAGTCTTCCAAGCAGCTGGAACCACAGGCATGTGCCATCACACCCGGCTAATTTTTTGATTTAATGTAGAGACAAGGTCTTGCCATGTTGCACAGGCTGGTCTCAAACCCCTGAGCTCAAGCAATCCTCTCGCCTCTGTCTTCCAAAGTTCTGGGATTACAGGCTTGAGCCACCGCACCAGGCATTATGCTTTTCTTATGGAAAGAATCCTGATCCTGAGTATATGACATCTTCCAACCTCTTTTGCACATTTATCTGTCTCTTCTTAGATAATCTGTGCCTCCTCATCTTCTTACCTGTCATGAAAGTGAAGTATTTAAAGTGTTTTTGCTGTATTTTAGGGAATGTTTAAAATGATTGCAGTGTATTGAATAAAACTTAAGTTTGTATTTAAAAGGTAAAATTTTATTTTGTGGCTTGTCTTCATGTTGTTAACTTGTTATTAAACTTTTGTGTGGCTGATGCAAGAATTTTTAAATTTTGCTCATAAACAACCCTCTCAGCCCTGCACCCTGTTAGGGTACAGACGGACCGGGTGAGGGTGGAGAGATGCAGGGAGGCAAGCAGCACTGCCAGGGCTGGCAAGCCGGAGGTGCACACCGGCCACCCAGAGATCTGAGTAAATTGCAAAGAATTGTGACACACAGAGGTGAGAGAAGAAAAGATTTAAGAAAAGTTCACCCCCACAGACAGGTTGTGGGCCTACACTCTAGGTGAGTGTGGTGTCTTAGCCCCCCAGAGGCCTGATTTAAATCCTTTTCTTGGAGATGTTGCACGTGACTGCCGTGACTGCTGTGACTTCTTTTTCGACCACCTGTGGATGTCTTGGAGATCCTGTGACACAGAGACCCATTAATGTTCACCCATGGCCGGGCTTGGTGGCTCAGTCTGTAATCCCGGGCTTTGGGAGGCCGAGGTGAGTGAATTGCCTGAGCCCGCGGGTCTGGGCAACTTGGTGAGACCTCATCTCTACAATAAATCAAAAATTAGCCAAGGGTGGTAGCACGCCCCTGTAATTCCGGCTACTTGGAATGCTGAGGCGGAAGGATTGCTGGAGCCCAGCAGGTCGGGAGTAGCCACTGTACTCCAGTCTGGGTGACAGAGTGAGACTCCAACTCAAAAAAAAAAAAAAAAAAGTAGGTCGCCCACATTATCATAGCCCCTAGAGAAGGACTTAACAAGGATTCTAATTCTCCTGCACCTCCCCAAATGACATTCCTTAGAGTTAATGGAGGGTGTACCTCCCCTTATCTCCTAGGCATTCCCAGTAGGTAGGTTGGGGGGAAATCCTTGACTTCCCTGTAGATAGGGCCTGTTCTACTGGAAGATCCAATCTCCACCTGCTCTCCCTCTGAGCGGTTAAAACTTTTGTAATTACAAGTTTCATGACTTTTACAGTCCTTGACCAATGCATGATGTCTTAGGCCTTGTAAATTCCCTTTACTCTAGGCAAGCTTGATTGCCATTATGAGATACCTGACATCAGGAAGTCTATTTCTGAAAAGACAAAGTTGGCAAAGTTAATTTCACTTAAAGTGTGCATTTCTCCAAAAGCTTAGCTTCTACTTTCTCATCACTGTGTCAGGGTTTAAGAACAAGATGAAAAATGGCTTCCCACTCTCGGTCTGTCCTTTCACACCCTATCCAGTGTTCTAACTGTTTCCCCTTTATCTGAGTATACTGTGTGTCCCTTATCTAAGTGTACTATGTGATAAACCCCAGAACATGTTTCATGTGTTTATCTCTATAATGATTCAGTTTCCCAACTGCTTTTGCCTATAAAAATTCCCCCAAAATTTCATTTGTCGTCGAGAGTCTGGGAGGCACGAGCCCTTTCGACTGCCGGCTTTAATAAAGGGCTTATTTATTTATTTATTGAGTTGGAGTCTCACTCTGTCATCCAGACTGGAGTGCAATGGCCGCTCCCGGCCATCACAACCTTGACCTGCTGGGCTCCGGCGATCCTTCCTCCTCAGTCTTCCAAGTAGCTGGGACTACAGGCGCGCTACCACGCCCGGCTAATTTTTGATTTGTTGTAGAGATGAGGTCTCGCCAAGTTGCCCAGGCGGATCTCGAACCTGCGGGCTCAGGCAATCCACTCACCTCGGCCTCCCAAAGTGCTGGGATTACAGGCTGAGCCACCGAGCCTGGCCAGGGTTTACTTATTAGTTTGACCTTTAATTGGGCTGGCTATCTGATTTCTAGCAATTTGCATATAACATTTGGAGGTCCCAGGGAGAAAATCTCCTCCAGCAGGACATCCTCCAACAGGAGGCACCCCAGTAAGATTCTTCCTCCACTTCAGTCCAGCCAGCTCGAGAGGTAGTCTCTTGCTCCAGCTCTCCTCAACTTCATAGGTAGGTTTTAGGGGAGGCACCCCCTATTTTTTCCCAGGGTCCCATAACCTTCTCTTGGACTTGGAGGGAGCAGGAATGACAGTTGGCCCCTCTCATCTCCAGAAGAACCTGAGTCCATCTAAATCCTTCTGGAGGTGAGTATAGCTGGCTTGCCTGGTCAGGGTATTTGTAAACAGATCTGTTAAATTTGCATTTGTAAGGGAGCTCCCGGTTGTTGAATGAGGGGGGCTGTGTCCCCCAAGGGCTCATCTCCTTGGTGTTAGCTTGCCCAGAGTATTGGGTAACTGAGATGTCAGGCACCGATGTGCCTATAATTGCCAAACTTTGTAATTTGTTTCTTGCATTTGTAACAAGGTACATGATTTGTATAGTTAAATGCCAGAGCTCTAAAAAAAAAAAAATTCTTGCTTAATGTTTAATATAGTCTGTTAATAATTGATGTGATCTGTGAGTGATTAGTATGGTCTGTTGGCGATCGATGTAATCCGTTGTTGATTGGTTAGTTCTGCTAATGGTTAGGTTAGCCTGTTAGTAGTTGGTTTTGCCTGTTAATGGTCAGTATAGCCTGTTGGTGACTAGTTTTGTCTGTTAATATTCTTTATGTCATTACCTGTTTTCTTAACTGTTTCTGTAACATTTCTATTGGCAGCAAAAGCCCCCAGGGAAATAAAAAACTCCATTCATATGAAGCCAGACTCCGGTCTGGGGCGAAGACAAGAGGCACTCTTCCCTTCCGTCTGTGCAAACCGATTCATTCCCTCAGGTGACTGAGGGGCTTGCAAAGGTGTCAGGGATTAATTCCTGTGGCGTGCAAAGGCCTCATAGAGACTACACTTTAGTCATAAAGGACTGTGTGGGTTCCGAAAAGCCCCAGGCTTCATCAGACGCTCTGTGGACCTAATCCAGGCCAGGACTAGAGGCAAAGGTCTTAAAGAGGCAGATCACCGGGAAGCTGAAAGGTTCTCTCAGTGTTCCTGAGGGCTGCCCTGTCGGGGGTGCATATAAGGACTGGTCATCCAGCGCCCCGGGGCCTCTTCGAGGGCTGTTAGCACTCAAAGAGAAAACTGTGACAAGAAAGAGGCAGAGAAACGATTGGCGGGGTCACAGCCGCCAGGAGCTCCCTCCACAAACAGCACACTTTGACCCAAAACACCTAAGGGCTGTCCCAAGTTAAAAATTGCCTGCCTTATCCATCTCGTCTCCTCTGGAACTAACTCTGGTCTGTGTACACTCCTGCCCACTGTGGCACGAAGGTTGTTGTGTCTGCCGCCCTAGTGCACACCCTGGTAAAACAATTACATTCTGTCACTCATCTAGGAGGTACCAAAATGACTGAATTGCTAAATCGTCATTATTATATCAATAACTTAAAAGATCTGGCTATCTCGACAGCTAAAGCATGCCTTGCTTGTACCCAAGTTAATGTAAAACAAGACCCTAGAATTTCTGATGGTATTAGAACCTGGAAAATTAAGCCTGGGAGAAAAATAAAAATAAACTTTACTAAGATGAAACCTCCACACACGGGGTACAAATATTTACTAGCGTTTATAAATACTTTTTCCAAATGGATAGAGGCTTTTGCCACAAAAAATAAAACTGTACTTACTGTTACGAAATTTTTATTGAATGAAATCATTCCTAGGTTTGGGCTCCCCCTTTCAATTGGCTCTGATAACAGTCCTGCCTTTACTTTGCCCATAGTTCAGCTGGTTAGTAAAGCTCTAAATATCAATTGGAAATTACATTGTATTTATCGACCACAGAGCTCTGGACAGGTAGAACGCATGAATAGGACCTTAAAATCGACTTTAACTAAATTAATAAAAAAAACCGGTGAAAAATGGGTAAATCTCTTGCCTCTGGCCCTTCTTCAGGCCCTATACACCCCATATAAATTTACTCCTTATGAAATCATGTTTGAAAGACCCCCTCCTGGCCGGGCTCAGTGGCTCAGCCTGTAATCCCAGCGCTTTGGGAGGCCGAGGTGACCGGATTGCCTGAGCCCAGGGGTTCGAGACCCGCCTGGGTAACTTGGCGAGACCTCATCTCTACAATAAATCAAAAAACTAGCCGGGCGTGGTAGTGCATGCCTGTAGTTCCAGCTACTCGGAAGGCTAAGGCAGAAGGATCGCCAGAGCCCAGCAGGCGAGGCTGCAGTGGCCGGGAGCGGCCACTACACTCCAGTCTGAGCAACAGAGTGAGACTCCAACTCAAAAAAAAGAAAGACCCCCTCCTTTGTTGCCCCAATTATGGGACCCCATCTTTAAAAAAGTTAAAGTCTCTTCAGTCCCTCCAACAGGTCCAGGCTGCTGTCCACTCTGAGGTCCATGCTGTCCTGCCGACCCCATTCTCCACTCCTTGTCATCCGTTCCAGCCCAGCAACCTGGTATTTGTCAAAAAGTTCCAAAAGAAAGGGTGACCCTGCCTGGAAGGGACCCTTTGTAGTCATCCTCACCACCCTGACGGCACTCAAGGTTGATGAAATACCAGCCTAGGTTCATCACCCGCAGGTAAAGAGGGCTAAAAAACTGACAGTGATCCTCCAACCTGCCCAACCGACTGGACTATAGCCAGAAATCCTAAAAATCCTCTCAAGGTCACCTTTCAACCCACCACACTTGACATCCACTGAACCAGCCGCCCCAGAGCCCCATCAGACTTGTTCTGCTTCAGCACAGACTAACCAACCTACGCTCAGCTAAACCGTGAGATTCTTAACTGTCCCAAAGTGGACTGTTTTCCTTGGACAATAATTCCTGAAATGTGCTGTTACCATCCTTTAACCTTCATCTTAGACATCCCACTTGTCTTAGCTTTTAGAGTAAGTTTAACTGCTGTAACTCCCGCTAATTGATGTCAAAAAAATGCTTGTTAATGTTATCTTACCTCTCATGTATAAAATGTATTGCTGCCCTACTTTACTTATGATAGGTTTAACCTGTGTTATACTAGCCCCAACCATGTCAGCCATAAATAACCCTACCTTATATACCTTTTCCCTAATCTCTATATATCCAGTAAACTTCTGGCAACCCAAGATTGGTTCAGGCCTACCAGTATAGTTCACTTTATTTTTTTTATTTTTTAATTTTTATTTTCATTTTTTTTGAGTTGGAGTCTCACACTGTCACCCAGACTGGAGTGCAGTGGCTGCTCCCAGCCACCACAGCCACGACCTGCTGGGCTCCAGCGATCCTTCCGCTTCAGCCTTCTGAGTGGCTGGAACTACAGGTGCACGTTACCATGCTCAGCTGATTTTTGATTTATTGTAGAGATGAGGTCTCACCAAATTGTCCAGGCGGGTTTCAAACCCGTGGGCTCAGGCAATCCACTCACCCCGGCCTCCCAAAGCATGGGATTACAGGCTGAGCCACCGAGCCTGGCCTAGTATAGTTCACTTTATTTTATTATTATTATTTTTGATTTGGAGTCTCACTCTGTCACCCAGACTGGAGTGCAGTGGCTGCTCCCGGCCACTGCAGCCTCGACCTGCTGTGCTCTGGCAGTCCTTCTGCCTCAGCCTTCCAAGTAGCCGGAATAACAGGTATGCGCTACCACACCTGGCTGATTTTTTGATTTATTGTAGAGATGAGGTCTCGCTGCCCAGGTGGGTCTCGAACCCGTGGGCTCAGACAATCCACTCACCT
>NW_007252960.1:337838-346207 GCF_000164805.1 Carlito syrichta | reverse complement strand
GGCTCAGCCTGTAATCCCAGCGCTTTGGGAGGCCAAGGTGAGCGGATTGCCTGAGCCCGCCGGTTTGAGACCCGCTTGGGCAACTTGGTGAGACCTCATCTCTACAATAAATCAAAAAATTAGCCGGGCGTGGTAGTGCGCGCCTGTAGTTCCAGCTACTAGGAAGGCTGAGATGGAAGGATCACCCGAGCCCAGCAGGCGAGGTGCAGTGGCCGGTAGCGGCTACTGCACTCCAGTCTGAGAGACAGAGTGAGACTCCAACTCAAAAAATAAAAAATAAAAAAAAATAAAAAATAAAAAATAAAACAGATCTTACTGATCTAATAAATGCAAGATCTTTTGTTGGTCACCACATCCCATATGTTGTCCAGCAGAGTGGTAACTATTATTATACATTACAGAGACTACCTTTTTACTTATGCCTTAAAAATCCCAGAAACAAAGGATGCTATAACAAAGGCGAACTTTACTGTCGGCCTAGAAGTGTGTAACTATTGTCACTCATACTGGGGTAACTAATAAGACCTCCTTAATTACTCTTTGAAATAAAACTAGTCCAAGCCCTTTGTACAATCGCCAAAACATTCTGCCGCCATCGCCGCCGTGGATTCCAGTCCAGGCTCTGCCTTCTGCCAACCAAGCTTCTACCCCAGGCTAACCTCAATAACCCTCAAGTTCATCTTGTCTCTTCCTACCGATGGTCCATGTGCCCCCTGGTCTTATCCCTATGTTAACTGACATGCACCATTTACTCAATGTTACCATGCCCAAATTGGCCTCAGATTGCAGGCTTTGCTTAAATCCTAAACCTTCTTATATAGGTATAAGAGCTAAAATCCCTGTCATTAAAGATGCTAATAAGACTAAATGCTCTCAGGCAGTTCTGCACATTACTCTAGGAAACAACTGGCAAAGCCTCTTACCTTATAACTTCTGGGTTTATATTATATAATTTAACCGCTTCCCCGTTTTCTGCTATTTGTAATCAATTTCTTATCCAAAACGTGACAAAATCTATGGTTTATACAGCCCCTGGCTGAGAGACTAAAAAAAAAAAAAAAAAAAAAACTCAGAAAGAACTATTACTGTATGAATTCCTATCCCACGTTCACTGTATTTGTTTGCAGTGTTTGTACTTAGAACTTTAAGTTTTTGTTTGTCCCATAAAATAACCGGTTGCTTCTGCAACTGCTGCTAGCAGTGTGTGAATGTTAAGCAATAAGCCCCTCCCGGACATTCCTTTGCTTAAATAACGGTAGACTGGTGGCACTACCCACCCCTCCCCGGTGGGTTCTGCCTTGTTTCAAACCTCCTGCCTGCTTGCTAAACCTAGCTTATCTGACATTCCATTCCGCCCGTTTGGCAGTTACTTGTCCATCACAGGTAACTAAGCCTGAGCCCGCGCAAATCGAACTTGAATCAACCAAAGTCTTTGTAACTGCGTCATATAGTTTTTATCCCAATCCTGTGTGCACAAGTTTGTAAAGCCACCCCACCCCTTCAGAATTATGTATAAAAGGTGCGTGTTAGCCTGGGTCGGGGCTCTCATCCCTGAAGCTGCTGCATCGGCTTCAAACGTGAGCCCAGACTCGAGCCTGAATGAAGACCCTCGTGTGTTTGCATCGGAGCTGGCTCTTTGGTGGTCTTTCGGATTTTGAATTTTGGGTTTAACATTTGGAGGTTCCACCAAGATCCTAGAGACCTCTTAGACTCCGGCCCGGAGGGTCTCAATGCCGGCGGGTGAGTGCACTCTATCGTCTGTGTGCCTGTTCGTTAGCTTGCCTGTCTGTCTGCTTGTTTGTTACGTGTTTGTTAGCGTGCTTCTTGTAGGATATCGATATCCAACCCATAAGGCTGGAAGAATGTGTGGGCGGACGTGCCCTGGGGCCGCCGGCCGGGGATCCTGGGAGACATCCCTCGACCCCATCTGGAGGACAGGGCGGAAGCTGTCCTCACCTGTACCTGTAAGGGAGTCCAGGCGCTGAGAGGCGTGGACTTATCCTAAGTTCAGTTTAGCTCCCGGACGCACTGGCGGGCCTGTGAGAGGGAGTCGTCTGGTGCGCCCGATTTTTTGGGTACGCACCAGGCCCCCATTTGGAGGATAGCACTGTCCTCATATCTGAAGGTACCCCAGCACCAAGAGGTGCAGTCTTGCCTTCAGATAGGTTTCATCCTTGTCTCCACGGCCATAGGAAACCATATTTTTGTGTTGGTGGCGTCATTTTGTCTGCTGTGTTTGTGTGTGTGTTACTGTGGACGGAAAACATGGGACAGAGACTGACCGCCCCTCTAACTCTTATGAGTGATCATTTCTTGGATGTAAAGGAAAGGGCTAATAATCTGAGTGTAATCATTTGCAAAAAAAAAAAAAAAAAAAATGGCCGTCCGTCAGTGGAAGATGGCCACCTGAGGACACTTTCTCACTAAGTTTTGCTTTGCAGGTTAAGCATATTATCTTCCTGTTCTCCATCATGGCCACCCAGATCAGGTGCCTCACATCCTTGTATGGCAGGATGTAACTGATAACCCCCCCATGGGCCAAATGAAACAGGGCCAACGCTCAGAGTCCTGGTGTCACAGGAAACAAAGCCCGGCCCAGGTGGCTGAGGCGCAGTGCAGCGCGGTGACCCTTGGCCCCGCCCCCTGCACGTGGGGCGGAGCCTGCGAGCCATGGTCTGCAGCCTGCATGCAGCCTCGGAGCCGGCCGCACCCTGCCCACCGAGGCCCTGGGGGCCTGGGATGGGCGCTGTCCAGACGCTGTGCATGGGACCTGCCCTGCTCTTGGCAGAGGGGAAACTGAGAACAAACTGGATTAATGAGTATGATAAATCAGTGGGAAAACTTTCAAAGTGAGTATGAAAGCTTACAGATTCTAAATACTGCTGCGGAAGAATTTATGCTAATGTCTGTAGTACTATCATTTCATTTTAAAAGTATACCCTAGAATCCTCAGCCAAAATAAGTAATATATGCAATAAGTAAAATAAATAATATATATAATATAAACAATAATAAATTGCAAGGGTTCAAGGCAAATTCAGTAAACAAAATTAAAAAAAGTTTTCACCTCCTTTGTCCTCTCTCACCCCTCCACGTCCCCATATGTACTTAAAAAGCCATTTCAAGTTTCCACATGGCTTGGCTGGTCTCTTCTCAGGGGGGTGGCTGGGACGGGGGGGATGTTTGAAAATTTTTCTTTGTTGTTTTCTTATAATAAATTTCTCTCAAGTTATATTTAAACTGGGATCATGTAAATGAATCCTGCTAGCTAACTACAAGAAAAGGTGTTAATAAACAATAATCAATTGTTGTAAAAGACCTATTATAAAACAAAGGAAACTGTTTTCTCTTGCCAATGTTTACCTGTTTTGAATTCTCAATTTAAGCTATAACCTAACTACATGTCTCTAATGTTTTCAATCTTTCTTTCTTCAGACTTTGTGTCAAAGTGGCTATATTTCCTTATTAAAGTACAACTATAAATAATTTACAAGGAAATATTTCAACTTATGTTAATGAATACATACAATTTATGAAACTTTCACTTTTCCAACATTGTTTTTTTTGGGACAGTAACTCTTTTCATCATTGTTTGCTTAATAATTTTTGCCTATGCTCTCACTTGATGTTTTATTAAATCCAAATAGCAATTGCTTAAGGGCCTGCCCTTTCCTCTTCATGCCCAAAGTTTACTTCACCTATTCGGGTTCCTGACTGTAGGCATGTCTGGCCTCCCTGACAATGGCCCAGCATACACATCTAAATTTTTCCAGCAATTTTGCTTCCAATTAAACATTTTTTTCCACTCCACAAGAATTAATTCACCCAGTCAAGCCATAGTTGAAAAAATTCACCAAACCTTAAAAATCAAGTAATTAAATTATAAGACAGGGGAGATTCAAGTATAGCTCTCCCCACCATATTTTAATTCATGCCTTGTTTGTTGTACACCATTTAAATTTAGGTTCATAGGCAATTCTGCTATGGCTAGATATTGGAACCCGGATTTAAAAAAAAAAATTAAACCTATGGTAATATGCAAGAATCTCCTTACAGAAAGATGGAAAGGCCTGCTTTATTTTGTGCTCAGGTACCAGGCTTCTTGCTTAATATCTACCTTTAAGTCTCTGAGTACAGAAAGCCCTTATCAGGACGGTTGGTGGCTGGAGATGTTAATGCCTGGAGGAACGCTTCACCACCTGTTAGTGTACCTGCTTGCCCCTTCAATGATATGGAAAAGGACTGGTCACTCATTCAACAAGATACTGGCTTCCTGAAATGGAGAGACTGTGCTTATAACTCTAAGGTGGACTATCCTGTGCCCAGTAAAAGACTATATATTAGTGACTGGGGTTTTTAATGGCTCTACGCTTGCCCCAGCTAGGTGTCATTCCAATGGCTGGGTGCCTTCAGTACTGTCCATCCAGTACGGCGTCTGGCAGATTATTCAGCCTCATCTATGGTGAGCTCTCGCAACCCTTCAACCAGTCAGCCTGTCTAGATCTGTTGGACAAACTCAGTCAAACCTTATTAAAGCATACTTGCAATCTCCTTATATATTTCTTGTTTGGAATGGATTTCAAACTGTTAAAATAGTTTATCGTGCTAATGTTTATAAGATATCTTGTACTGAATGCATTTTACTAATTGTTTAACCAATGCCTCTTATGAGGGATTTGTCATTCTCAAGCAACTCCCCTATTTAATAATCCCCATATCTTTGTCATCCCGTTAATATGTGGAATATGGTTTACAGACATTATATAAAATTAATGCTGTGTTAAAAAGACAGATTTTTTTAAAGCTACTTTAATTTAAAGAATTACAGCATTAATAGCTGTTGCTACTTCAATAACAGTTTCAGCTGTAGCTCTATCTAAAGAAGTTCATACAGCTACCTTTGCTGATCAGTTATCTAAGAATGTTTCTATTGCATTAGCTACTCAAGAGATTATAAGTAGAAAGTTAAAAAGTAAAGTTAATACTTAGATAAAACAGTTTAAGCAATAAGACAAGAGCTTGTGACTTTAAAGTTAAAATTGGCTCTCCGATGTCACTCTGAGTTTTAAGTGGATTTGCCTCACTTCTTTGGAGGTGAATAAGTCTGTCCATAATTAGGACAAGATTAAAAAATCATATCCTTGGAATTTGAAATCATTCGGACTTGAGTATAGACCTTACTAAGTTACATCAAGACATACAGGACAGTTGCTGAAAAGCAGTTCTGGTCCTATAAATTGGGTAGCTCCATATTTAATAACTTCTCATTATTTGTTAATCAAAAGTCATTGATGTCTATACTCATTAATGTGGGAATTTGTGGGACAGTGATTCTTGTGTTGCTATGCCTACTTCCAGTTATTTTCAGAGTACTGAAAAAGAACATTTTTCAGCTCACACCGAGTTTCATGGTTTTGTGCACAAAATTTTTTTTTTTTTTTCCAGTTGGAGTCTCACTCTGTCACCCAGACTGGAGTGCAGTGGCTGCTCCCGGCCACTGCAGCCTCGACCTGCTGGGCTCTGGCAATCCTTCTACCTCAGCCTTCCAAGTAGCCGGAATTACAGGCATGCGCTACCATGCCCGGCTGATTTTTTTTGATTTATTGTAGAGATGATGTCTTGCTGCCCAGGTGGGTCTCGAACCCGCGGGCTCAGGCAATCCACTCACCTTAGCCTCCCAAAGGCGCAGGATTACAGGCTGAGCCACTGAACCCGGCTGTGCACAAAAATTTAAAAAAGGGGGAGATGTTGGGAGCCGGCCACGGAAGCCCACTGAGCATTAGGGATCAGGGAGGGTCATGGACCCCATTTTCCTCCTCCTTTTACCATGCAGCACAAGTAACCTAAAGAAACTCTGCTGATCTAAACTAAAGGCTCTGTGACTGTGACAGGCATGGCTCACTCTAGAAACCCATTGTTCCCGTTTCCCATAAAACTGTGGTTTCAGCTTAAAAATTAAATATAATTCAAATTCAGGTCACATTTGGAAGCCTTTTATATGGAACAAGCTTCTTTATAAGATTTAGAGCTGTTTCAAGCTTTTCAATGGTATAAATAATTATCTAGAGTTGTCAGAAGTAGCCCAGCACAAAGTTTGGGCCACATTCCTGAGGGCCTAGTGCGTACTTTAGACTGGACTGCATTCTTTCAGACCAGTTTTAACTACAATTAGTATAAGGTTTTTCTACCTATTATAAAAATTAAGTTTATTTTATTCATAAAAAATTATTGTAAAATGGGTCATGCTAATGGCAAAGAATCATGTTAGTTCAAGCATGACCAATCATGATATTTTAACGTTTAATAAGAATATAGTTAACTTTAAGAATTTCATTGTCTCTATTTTCTACTATTATAGTTTTGGAAAACGAGAGCAACAACTCAATTGGTTTGAAGCATGGTTTAACTGCTCCCCCTGGTTTACTACATTAATTTCCACTGTAGTTGGCCCTTTAGTTGTTTTAATTATCCTACTTATTTTTGGGCCTTGCATCATCAACAAGTTTATAGCCTTTGTTAAAAATCGAGTCAGCATCATTCAAGTCATGGTACTCAAGCAGCAGTACCAACCACTTGGTACCCACCCGTGTTGTCTCAGCTCTCATATCCATTTTCAGAATGGCCTTAAAGAAACCTATGTAAGTCGGGCTCGGTGGCTCAGGCTGTAATCCCGTGCCTTTGGGAGGCTGAGGTGAGTGGATTGCCTGAGCCTGCGGGTTTGAGACCTGCCTGGGCAACTTGGCGAGACCTCATCTCTACAATAAATAAAAAAATTAGCCGGTTGTGGTAGCGCACGCCTGTAATTCCAGCTACTTGGAAGGCTGAGGCGGAAGGATCGCTGGAGCCCAGCAGGCGAGGCTGCGGTGGCCGGGAGCGGCCACTGCACTCCAGTCTGGGTGACAGAGTGAGACTCCAACTCAAAAAAAAAGAAACCTATGTAGACCCGTGATTGGGTCTTATCTTTAGGCTCCTCTGAGAGCAGGGGAATGAGAGACTCAAAAAAAAAACTCAAAAAGAACTATTACTATATGAATTCCTACCCCATGTTCACTGTATTTGTTTGCAGTGTTTGTACTTAGAACTTTGTTAAGTTTAATTTTTGTTTGTGCCATAAAATAACCGATTGCTTCTGCAACTGCTGCTAGCAGTGTGTGAATGTTAAGCAATAAGCCACCCCCCCGGTGGGTTCTGCCTTGTTTCAAACCTCCTGCCTGCTTGTTAAACCTAGCTTATCTGACATTCCATTCCGCCCGTTTGGCAGTTACTTGTCCATCACAGGTAACTAAGCCTGAGCCCGTGCAAATCGAACTCGAATCAACCAATCAAAGTCTTTGTAACTGCGTCATATAGTTTTTATCCAATCCTGTGTGCACAAGTTTGTGAAGCCACCCTACCCCTTCAGAATTATGTATAAAAGGTGTGTGTTAGCCTGGGTCGGGGCTCTCATCCCTGAAGCTGCTGTGTTGGCTTCAAACGTGAGCCCAGACTCAAGCCTGAGTGAAGACTCTCGTGTGTTTGCATGGAGCTGGCTCCTTGGTGGTCTCTCGGATTTTTAATTTTGGGTTTAACACTGGCAATGCCTGTTTAACCAGTGCTACAGGCCTTACAAAATGTAATTTTACTAAAGAAATGGTCAAACAACCTATGTTATACATTTATGTTCATATGTTGCCTCAAATGTATGCTTATATTGACCCTGACGGAGCTTGGTTACCCACTCACTCCACCTGAATTTCCACCACCCACTCTTCAAAAATGAACTGTTCCTCTGCTAATACCTGCCATAGTCAGCATAAGTATAGCTGGAACAGCTGCAATTGGAACTGCTGCTCTGGTTTAGGGAGAATTAGGCCAAACTAATTTCATGCAACACATCAATGAGAATGTAAAAACTATTCAATCTACTATAGATCAACTCCACCATCAGGTAGATTCTTGTAGAGGTCTAGATTTGCTCTTCAAGTCCCAAGGGGGACTTTGTGCAGCTCTCTGAGAAAATTGTTGTTTCTTTTTCTTTTTTTTTTTGAGTTGAAGTTTCACTCTGTTGCCCAGACTGGAATGCAGTGGCCGCTCCCGTCCACCGCAGCCTCGACCTGCTGGGCTCCGGCGATCTTTCCACCTCAGCCTTCTAAGTAGCTGGAACTACAGGTGTGCGCTACCACGCCCGGGTAATTTTTGATTTATTGTAGAGATGAGGTCTCGCCAAGTTGCCCAGGCGGATCTCGAACCCACGGGCTCAGGCAATCCACTCACCTCAGCCTCCCGAAGTCACAGGATTACAGGCTGAGCCACCAAGCCCGGCTTGAAGAGAGCTTTTAATGACTCTGGATTTATTAGCATAGACAGCCGGGCTCGGTGGCTCTGCCTGT
>NW_007252960.1:337221-337557 GCF_000164805.1 Carlito syrichta | reverse complement strand
CTCTACAATAAATCAAAAATTACCCGGGCGTGGTAGCGCACACCTGTAGTTCCAGCTACTCAAAAGACTGAGATGGAAGGATCGCCAGAGCCCATTAGGTCGAGGCTGTGGTGGCCGGGAGCGGCCACTGCACTCCAGTCTGGGTGACAGAGTGAGACTCCAACTCAAAAAAAGAAAAAAAAGCTGTCTTCAAAAGCTTCAAAACAGCATACAGAAACAGAAGGGCTGAGCTCCGTGGTTCAGCCTGTAATCCCAGCTCTTTTGGAGGCCAAGGTCAGTGGATTGCCTGAGCCTGCGGGTTCGAGACCCACCTGGGCAACTTGGCGAGACCTCATA
>NW_007252960.1:327192-336901 GCF_000164805.1 Carlito syrichta | reverse complement strand
AACTCAAAAAAAAAAAAAAAGAAAAAAGAAATCTATACTTTCTTTCTCTTCTTTTCTTCCTTCCTTCCTTCCTTTCTTCCTTCCATCTTTCTTTCTTTCTGGAAAGATAAATATTAGGGGTTAGTCAGAAGACATTAGCCCATCTGTTTGCAACTTTTGAGATACATCAAATGTGATTCCTGGACTACGGACAGTTTTTCTTCCTGCTCATCTGCGTTTTCTAAATTTTCAGCAATGGCCAGGCATGGTGGCTCATGCCTGTAATCCTAGCACTTTGGGAGGCTGAGGCGAGAGGATCACTTGAGCCTAGGGGTTTGAGACTAGCCTGGGCAACATAGCAAGACCTCATCTCTACAAAAAATAAAATAAAATAATTAGCTAGACGTGATGGTGCCAGTAGTCCCAGTTACTAAGGAGACTGGGGCAGGAGGATCGCTTGAGCCCAGGACGACAAGGCTGTGGTGAGCCATGATCACACCACCGTACTCCAGCCAGCCTGGCTGACAGAGGGAGATCCCGACTCAAAACAAAACAAAAGGTAAATTTTCAAGAATGGAACTTGGAATACTTTATTATTATTATAAAGCCACAAACACATCTTCTTCTCAATCCTTTACCTGTTAGCACTTTCCCTAGACCTCCTTGGGTCTATCAGTGACATTGTGATTCCTCCTAGGTTCAAAACTTGATCGTCATCATGCTTGATACTCTCTTCCCTCTCCCTTCCCTGTCAGTTAGTACCATATTTTGTGGTTATTTGAGTATATCTCTAGCTTCCTTGTTTGATTTTAAGTTCTCAATGGGTATACACCTTGTCTGGTCTGTCTCTCTGGAGACTATCCCATAATACAGCTCACATACAGATGATCTAAAAATGGTGACTGAACTTTTTCTTTGTTGCCGCAGGCCTGTCTCTCTATATCTTGCAACTGTCACCTGACTGAGAAATTTCCTCTATAAATAAACCGTTTCTGTTTCAGGTATGGTTTGCCCTGATACTTACACCACATCTCTCAATCCACCCAAGTCTCAAACTTAGGCACCTGAATTAGAGGTGGTATTCAAATCCTTAGCCACAGTGTGAGCAGACGATGTCCATAAGAGCCAGGTAAGCATGGTCAAGATCTTTGTCCTCCTAGGTGCTGTCGCTGTGGTCTTCATCGGGGACCCCTTGACGGTTTTGACTTGTCCCTCTACACTGTTCTTTTCGTGGTTCTCTTGTTTTTTCTTTGCGATCATGTTGCAGATGACTCAGCAGTGCTTTCAAAATGAATATTTTGATAGTTTGCTGCACACTTGCAAACCTTGTCAACTTCGATGTGCGAATACTCCTCCTCTGATATGTCAACAATATTGTAATGCAAGTAAGTAATAATGCTTGAATAATTATTTATTGGTGTGAACTATTCTCTCTATATTGGCTGTTTATTCAGAGAATAAACATTATAGGGAAGATGGTGAGATTTTCTGAATCAGAAAGAGAAAGGAGCCGGGTGGCTCATGCCTGTAGTATCAGCTACTAGGGAGACTGAGGTGGAAGGATAGCTTGAGTCCAGGAGTTTGAGGTTGCAGTGAACTATGATCACACCACTATACTCCAGCTTGGGCAACAGAGCAAACCTCCAACTCTAAAATAAATAAGTCAATAAATGAGGCTGGGGCAACCCCTTTGGGTCCCCTCCCACTGTGGGAGCTTTTCTGTCCTCTTAATAAATCCTGCTTTCATAAATAATTAAATAAATAAGTAAAGTCAGGCGAGGTGACTCACCCCTGTAACTCCAGCACTTTGGGAGGCCAAGGTGAGAGAATTGCCTGAACCCATGGTTGAGCAACTTGGTGAGACTTCATCTCTACAACAAATCAAAAAAATTAGCCAGGAGTGGTGCTGAGTGCCTGTAGTTCCAGCTATTTGGAAGGCTGAGATGAAAGGATCACCTGAGGCAAGCAGGTCGATGCCATGGTGGCTGTGAGCATGCCACTGCCCTCCAGCCTGGGTGACAGAGTGAGACTCTGAGTCAAAAAATAAAAAAAAAAGTTAATAAATAAGTAAAGAGAAAGGACAGAAGGCAGTGGTTTTAAATGTCTACAGAAATAAAGTAATTATTCAGAACTAGACTCAATATTATCCAGTAATATTGGCAACATAGATTTTAAAAATCAATTTTTCTAATAAGTGGTATTTAATGAATTAGGGGAACTGAATGGCAAATAATCCACATTTGATGTGAATGTTACACTCTCAGCTCATTATTTCTCTGACTTTTTAAAATAAAGGTCTGCCCAATTCCATGAAAGGAACAAATGTGATTCTCTGGACCTGTTTGGGCCTGAGTTTGACCGTTTCTTTGGCAGTTTTCATGCTGATGTTCTTGCTAAGGAAGATGAACTCTGAACCACTCAAGGATGAGCTTAAAAGCACAGGTTGGTTTGATGGTGAATCTTTGAAATCTATTTCCAAGAGATCTATTTCCTTTTCTTTTTTTAACGTTGGCTGTTTCATTGTCTGCAGCCCTTTCCAGTGTGTTAGATAGTAATGTGAAATGGTAGAACCTTCATTCTGTTTTTGACACCTGTGACGTCTCTTTCGGTTTCCCCCAAATTCTTTCCTTGGTAATGACTCTATTGAAACACTCAACTTGGGAAGCTTTCATCTCTTTGACTGAAGCTAGCACATTAATTAAATGTTCCGCTTTTAGAAACTCCTAGCCAAGCCTGCTACTGTCAGGGAAAGCATATTTGGCAAGATCTGTGGCCATGTTTTTTTTTTTTTTTTTAAATGGCTCAGGCAATCTTACCGCTTCTGCCTTCCAAGTAGCTGGAACTATAGGCGAGCGCTACCAAGCCCAGCTAATTTTTTTATTTATTGTAGAGACGAGGTCCTGCCAAGTTGTCCAGGCTGGTCTCAAACCCTTGGGATCAGGCAATCTGCTTGCCTCTGCCACCCAAGTTGTTGGGATTCCAGGAGTGGGCCATTGCGCCCGGCCTGTGGCCATGTTTTTTGAGTCGAAGTCTCACTCTGTCGCCCAGACTGGAGTGCAGTGGCATGCTCATGGCCACCCTAATGTTGACTCGCTAGCCCGCAGTGATCCTTCCACCTCAGCCTTCCAAGTAGCTGGAACTACAGGCACATACTACCATGCCTGGTTAATTTTTGATTTATTGTAGAGATGAGGTCTTGCCAAGTTGCCCAGGCTGATCTCAAACCTGTGGACTCAGGCAATCCATTCGCCTTGGCCACCCAGAGTGCTCGGATTACAGGTTGGGCCATTAATCTCGGCCGGTCATGTTTTTAATACCAGTATACATGCTGTTCCCTTAGGTGAACATTTTACTACTGACAAATGCTAAAAATGAATAACCAGTTGCTAATGGATTATTTGAGCAATCATCTAAAAAATGTCTTTATTAGGGAGTAGAGAACCAGTCGTAGAGAAGTGAATGTTCTACTTAAGGGCCTCTTAGGATAAAAATATTTTTGCAGCACCTTTGTGATCTGATTCCCAAATAAGCAGCAGATACTGCCCCATTTCTTTATACATGTTATATATACACGATCTGCAAAGCCTTTTCCCCACTAGCTTTTGAGTACAGCAGGAGAGGGAGATGACTGACGGCTCTACAGAATTTACTCACATTTCTTTCTCCCCTCTGGGATCTGATAGACAAGTGGAGAGTGAATTTCTTTTTCTTTTTTTTTTTGAGTTGGAGTCTCACTCTGTCACCCAGACTGGAGTGCAATGGCCGCTCCCGGTCACCGCAGCCTCGACCTGCTGGGCTCCGGCAATCCTTCTGCCTCAGCCTTCCAAGTAGCTGGAACTACAGGCGCGCGCTGTAGTTCAGTGTCCACCTTCCCAGTTCATTTTTGATTTGTTGTAGAGATGAGGTCTCGTCAAGTTGCCCAGGCGGGTCTTGAACCCGCGGGCTCAGGCAATCCATTCACCTTGGCCTCCCAAAGTGCTGGGATTACAGGCTGAGCCACCAAGCCCGGCCGAGAGTGAATTTCTTTTACATAAAATAAAAATTTTATCTATTTAAGGTGTACAACATCATGTTTTGCTATGCATATCTACAAGGAATGATTACACTCACCAAACACATCAACATACCCATCTCTTTACATGGTTTCCCTTTTTTTTTTTTTTTTTTTTTGAGTTGGAGTCTCACTGTCACTCAGACTGGAGTGCAGTGGCCGCTCCCGGCCACCGCAGCCTCAACCTGCTGGGCTCCGGCGATCCTTCCACCTCAGCCTTCTGAGTAGCCGGAACTACAGGCATGCACTACCACGCCCGGTTAATTTTTTGATTTATTGTAGAGATGAGGTCTCGCCTGCCCAGGCGGGTCTCAAACCCGCGGGCTCAGGCAATCCACTCACCTCAGCCTCCCAAAGGTATGGGATTACAGGGGTTTCCCATTTTTTGCGGTGAGAACTGTACTCTACTCTTATTTATTTTTGGGCCGGAGTCTCACTCTGTTGCCCAGGCTGGAGTGCAGTGGCACATTCATGTTCAGTGGCACCCTCTAGTTCAGAGGATCCTTCTGCCTCAGCCATCCAGGTAGCCAGAACTACAGGCGTGCAGCACCATGCTCGACTCATTTTTCTTGATTTATTGTAGAGATGAGGTCTTGTAAGTTGCCCAAGCTGGTCTTGGATCCATGGACTCAGGCAATCCTCTCACCTTGGCCTCCCAAAGTGCTGGGATTATAAGCGTGAGCCACTGTGCCTGGCCTTGAATTCTACTCTTAACAAACTTGCAGTATACAATACAGTATTATTAGTAGTATTTTGAGTGGGATCTCACACTGTTGCCCAGGCTGCAGTGCAGTGGTGTGATCATGGCTCACTCAAGCCTTGACCTCCTGGGCTCAAGTGATCCTTCCATCTCAGCCTCCTGAGTATCTGGGACTACAGGTGCGTGCCACCATGCCAGGCTAATTTTTTTTTTTTTTTTTTTTGTAGATATGAGGTCCTGCTATGTTGCCCAGATAGGTCTCAAACTCACTGAGTTCAAGCAATCCTCTTGCCTTGGCCTCCCTAAATGCTGGAATTACAGGCATGAGCCACTGTACCTGACCACAATACAGTATTGTTAACTATAGGTATTATGTCTCATATTAGATCTCTAGATTTATCTATTCCCCATAATTATAACATCATGCCCTTTGATCCCCATTTCCTTATTTCCCCCACCTCTGTAACTACCTGTTTTACTTTCCTTCTATGTATTCAACTTTTTTAGATTCCACATACAAGTAAGATCATCCATTATTTTTCTTCCTGTGTCTTATTTTGAGAGTGACTTTAAGTGTGACGTTTTGGAAGATGGAGTTACACAGTGGAATGTCAGGAAGTAGTAAAACTTACCTGAATAGGGGCATAATGGGGACATAATGGAGATTCCTTCTTTTTTCTTTGAGTCAGAGTCTCACTCTGTTGCCCAAGCTGGAGTGCAATGGCATGCCCACGGCCACCACAGCCTTGATCTGGTGGGCTCAGGTGATCCTTCCGGCTCTGCCTTCCAAGTAGCTGGAACTTCAGGCACACACCACCATGCCCAGCGAATTTTTTGATTTATTGGAGATGAGGTCTCGCCAAGCTGCCCTGGTTGGTCTCAAACCCATGAGCCTAGGCAATCCTTTTACCTCAGCCTTCCAAGTGCTGGAATTATAGGCATGAGCCACTACACCTGGCCTGGAGACTCCTTCTTTATGCGATCACTACAGATTCATTAAAAAAAAAAACACTTGATCTGCTACAAAATGCAAAAGAAATGTCTTTACCATCTGTTTCTTTCTTTTTTTTTTTGAGTCAGAGTCTCTGTCACCCAGACTGGAGTGCAGTGGCCGCTCCTGGCCACTGCAGCTTCGGTCTGCTGGGCTCCAGCGATCCTTCCGCCTCAGCCTTCCAAGTAGCTGTAACTATAGGTGCGCGCTACCACGCCCGGCTAATTTTTTTATTTATTGTAGAGATGAAGTCTCGCCAAGTTGCCCAGGCAGGTCTCGAACCCACAAGCTCAGGCAATCCACTCACCTCAGCTTGCCAAAGCGCTGGGATTACAGGCCGAGCCACCGAGCCCGGCTTCTTTTTTTTTTTTTTTCAGAGTCTCATTCTGTTGCTGTAGTGTAGTGGCATGCTCACAGTCACCACAATCTCGACCTGTTGGGCTCCGGTGACACTTCTGCCTCAGCCTTCCAAGTAGCTGGAACTACAGGCGCATGGCACCACACCCGACTATTTTTTGATTTATTGTAGAGACGAGGTCTCACCAAGTTACCCAGAATGGTCTCAAACCCCTGAGCTCAGGTAATCCTCTTGCCTTTGTCCCCCCAAAGTGCTGAGCCACTGTGCCTGGACTTCTTTCTTTTTCTTTTTTTTTGAGTTGGTGGTCTCACTTTTGCCCAGACTGGAGTGTAGGTGGCACAATCATGGCTCATTGCAGCGTTGACCTCCTGGGCTCAGGCAATCCTTCCATCCCAGCCTCCTGAGTAGCTAGGACTACAGGTGTGTACCACCATGCCTGGCCAATTTTTAAACTTTTTGTAGAGATGAGGTCTTGCTATGTTGCCCAGGCTGGTTTCAAACTCCTGGTCTCAAGAGTTCCTCCTGCCTCAGCCTACCAAAGTGCTAGGATTATTAGTGTGATCACCCCACTATTGCAGTCTGGGTGACAGAGTGAGACTGTCTTGAAAACAAAAACTGTAGCCGGGCGTGGAAGCACGCGCCTGTAGTTCCAGCTACTCGGAGGTTTGAGGCGGAAGGATCGCCGGAGCCCAGCAGGTCAAGGTTGCAGTGGCCACGAGTGGCCACTGCACTCCAGTCTGGATGACAGAGTGAGACTCCAACTCAAAAAAAACAAAAATAAAAAAGAAAACAAAAACTGGCTACTTGCCTAGAGTGTAGGTAAAATCACTGGATTTTTAAATGCGGCCAACATAAAATAAACAAACAAACACTTAAAAACACTGTATGCCTCCAAACAAACCTTGTTTTCAAGCCCAGTGTGGCCTGTGATCTGTTATTTTCTGACTTCTAGCATAGGACATACTCATTCTTTTTGTATGAAAACATCAGTGGTGTGTACCTGTAATACCAGCTACATGGAAGGCTGAGGTGGGAGGATCACTTAAGTCCAGGAATTTGAGTTTCCCCTGGGCAACACAGCCAGATCCCATCCTGCCTCTTTAAAAAGAAAGAAAGAAAGAGAGAGAGAGAGAGAGAGAGAGAGAGAAAGAAAGAAAGAAAAAGAAAAGGGTCTGTCTTAGCTGGGCTCAGTGGTTCACACCTTTATTTTATTTTTATTTTGAGTTGGAGTCTCACTCTATTGCCCAGATTGGAGTGCAGTGGCTGTTCCTGGCCACCGCAGCCTCGACCTGCTGGACTCCGGAGATCCTTCCGCCTCAGCCTTCCGAGTAGCCGGAATTATAGGCATGCGCTACCATGCCCAGCTGATTTTTTGATTTATTGTAGAGATGAGGTCTCACTGCCCAGGCAGGTCTTGAACCCACGGACTCAGGCAATCCACTCACCTCAGCCTCCCAAAGGCACGGGATTACAGGCTGAGCCACCAAGCCCGTCTGGTTCACACCTTTAATCCCAGTACTTTGGCAGGCGAGGCGAGAGGATTGCCTGAGTTCAAGAGTTCAAGAATAGCCTGGGCAATACAGCAAGACCTCATCCCTACAATTAAAAAAAAAAAAGCCAGGCATGGTAGCACATGCCTGTGGTTCCAGCTACTTGGAAAGCTAAGGCAGAAGGATCATCAGAGCCCAGCAGGTTGAGGCAGTGGTGGCTGTGAGCATACCATTGCACTCCAGCCTGGGTGACAGAGTGAGACTCTGACTCAAAGCAAAAAAAAAAAAAAAAAGGTCTGTCTCTCATTGTTTTGAGTCCAGATGCTTTGCTGTGTACTGTTAAGACTGTCATGACCATACATTTTGTGAAGTTCGGGTTAATGTTTCTATTATGTACAACCAGGATCAGTTCTCCCAGGCATGGCTAATGCTGACTTTGACAACAGCAACACTGGTGATAAAAATATTCTTCAGAGAGGCCTGGGGTACACAGTAGAAGAATGTACCTGTGAAGACTGTACCACAAGCAAACCAAAGATGGATTCTGACCATTTCTTTCCACTCCCAGTCATGGAGGAAGGTGCAACCATACTTGTAACCACGAAAACGAAAGACTATTGCAATGGTCTGGCATCTGCTTTGAGTGTTACAGAGACAGAGATACCAGTTTCTACTAGATAACTAACCATCTCAACAGATATAGTGCTACTCTGAAAATCTTTAATCTGAAGGAAAGACGATGCTTCAGTTCTCTTTAGGATAACTATGTGTTTCAGTTGTTGAAACAGCTTTTTGTCATCTAATTCTGGAAAGTTTTTATGTTAGATATAATTTTCTATTACTGGGATCTTAACTATAGACATTTCCTTGGTTTCATGATTAAACTTTTGATCTACTGAAGAAAAGGCTTGGTAATCTGTAAATCCCATAGTCACACATCTCTCTGGGTAGGACCTTTCTCTCCTGTATACAAACATATGCATTTAGGACAGATGGGATTTTTCTCTTTATTGTTAAAGGAAATCAAACTTATACTACAGCACTTTGGGAGGCAGAGGTGAGAGGACTGCTTGAGCCCAGGGGTTCAAGATCAGCCTGGGCAATTTGGCAGGACCTTGTCTCTATAATCAATCAAAAAATCAGCCGGGCATGGTAGCACCTGCCTGTAGTTCCAGCTACTTGGAAGGCTGAGGTGGAAGAATCACCTGAACCCAGCAGGTCGAGGCTGCGGTGGCTGTGAGTGTGCTACTGCACTCCAGTCGGGGTGACAGAGTGAGACTCCAACTCAAAAAACAACCAGAAAACAAACAAAAAAATTTACTACTTATTTTTGCAAATAGGAGAAGTCTTGAATTAACCAGACTAATTCGGTGTACAACGCATTGGTGGTTCTTGGCCTTGTGAGCTTGCAACATAATGAAGGCAGTAGGTATTATGGCAATCATATCAATACACGCGGCCAGGCGTGGTGGCTCATGCCTGTAATCCTAGTACTTTGGGAGGTGGAGGCAAGAGGACTGCCTGAGCCCACAGGTTTGAGACCAGCCTGGGCAAAATGGTGAGAACTCTACAATAAATCAAAAACTTAGCCGGACGTGGTAGGATGCGTCTGTGGTTCAGGCTACTTGGAGGGCTAAGGCAGGATTGTGGGAGCCCAGCAGGCTGAGGCTGTGGTGGCCATGAGCGTGCCACTGCACTCTAGCCTGGAAGACAGAGTAAGACTCTGACACACACACACACACACACACACACACACACACACACACACACACACGTATAAAACCAAGCTGTAATCTGACCACACTGGCCATGATCACTCATATTTGGATCAGTATAAACCTCCTTATATGTATAGTGTATAGAGTTTGGCTTCCTGTCAACAGTCTTTACCAAAAGGTTTTTTTTCCTGCCTTCTCTAACTAAATTTCTTTGAAGTAGTAGTAGAATTGGGAAAGGGAGTATTTTTTTTCTGAATTCTGAGAATTTTAAAAATATAGAACAGTACAAAGAATCACAATGGTCCACATGCCTACCTAGAATCCCAACAAAGCTGATTTTTAACACTTCAATGGCTTCTTTCATTTTTTTTTTTTTTTGTGGAGTCTCACTCTGTCGCCCAGATTGGAGTGCAGTGGCTGTT
>NW_007252960.1:326153-326837 GCF_000164805.1 Carlito syrichta | reverse complement strand
CCCGCGAACTCAGGCAATCCACTCACCTCAGCCTCCCAAAGGCGCGGGATTATAGGCTGAGCCACCGGGCCCGGCTTCTTTCATGTTTTAATACCAGAAATAAATCAATTTCATGGGTGTCCTATAATTCAATTAAATTGACATTAGACTAGGCATGGTGGCTCATGCCTGTAATCCCAGCTCTTTGGGAGGCCAAGGCAAGGACGATTGCTTAAGCCTAGGAGTTTGAGATCAGCCTAGGCAACACAGTGAGACTTCAACTCCACAAAAAAAAATTTTTTTTAAAATTAGCTGGATGTGATGGTACCTGTAGTCCCAGCTACCTGGAAGGTTAAGGCAGAAGAATTTCCTGAGCTGAGGAGGTGAATGAGCCATGATCATATCACTGTACTCCAGCCTGGGTGACAGAGTAAGACTTTAAAAAAAATAAAATAAAAAAGCCGGGCTCGGTGGCTCAGCCTGTAATCCCACGCCTTGGGAGGCCGAGGTGAGTGGATTGCCTAAGCCCATGGGTTTGAGACCCACCTGGCAACTTGGTGAGACCTCATCTCTACAATAAATAAAAAAAATTAGCCGGATGTGGTAGGTGCACCTGTAATTCCTGCTACTTGGAAGGCTGAGGCAGAAGGATCGCCAGAGCCCAGCAGGTCGAGGTTGCGGTGGCCGGGAGTGGACACTGCACTC
>NW_007252960.1:318522-326105 GCF_000164805.1 Carlito syrichta | reverse complement strand
AAAAAAAATTCTAGGCCGAGGTGAGGAGATTGCCTGAGCCCACAGGTTTGAGAACAGCCCAGGCAACTTGGCGAGATCTCATATCTACAATAAATCAAAAAATTCGCCCGGCGTGGTGGCATGTGCCTGTAGTTCCATCTTGAGGCGGAAAGATTCTCTGAGCCCAGTAGGTTGAGGCTGTGGTGGCTGTGAGCATGCCACTGCACTACAATCTGGGCGATGGTGAGAAACTCTGACTTGGAAATAAACATTTTCTGACATTATCTATCTACTAGGACAGATATCAGATCACACAGGTCAAGGGTCAGATGCCAATCAAACGTCCCAAGTTGTAACTTGTGCTTCTGACTGAGCCATTATAAATTGGGGTTCCTGTTAGGGTTGGGACAGACAGGGTGAATGTGGAGATGTGGAGAGAGGCACACAGCACTGCTGGGTCTGGCAAACCGGAGGTACGCACTGGTAACCCAGAGATCCAAGCAAATGCAAAGAATTGCGACACACAGAGGTGAGAGAAGAAAAGATTTATTTAAGAAAAACTCACCCCCCCCAAGACAGGGATGGGCCTATACTCTAGGTGAGTGTGGCTTGGTAGCCCCCCAGAGTCCTGGCTTAAATCCTTTTCTTGGAGATGTTGCACTTGACTCCTGCCGTGACTTCCTTATCGACAACCTGTGGATGTCTTGGAGAACCTGTGACACAGGAACCCATTAATGTTTGCCCACATTATCATAGTCCCTAGAGAAGGACGTGACAAGGATTCTAATTTTCCTGCCTTCCCAAATGACATTCCTTAGACCTAATGGAGGGTGTACCTTCCCTTATCTCCTAGGCATCCCCAGTGGGTAGCTTCGGGGGATACTTGGCTTCCCTGTAGATAGTGCCCAATTTACTGGAAGATCGAATCCCCACCTGCTCTCCCTCTGAGTGGTTATAACTTTTGTTGTTTTTTTTTGAGTTTGAGTCTCACTCTGTCGCCCAGACTGGAGTGCAGTGGCCGCTGCTCCCAGCCACCACAGCCTCAACCTGCTGGGCTCCGGCGATTCTTCCGCCTCAGCCTTCCAAGTAGCTGGAATTACAGGCATGCACTACCATGCCCGGCTGATTTTTTGACTTGTTGTAGAGATGAGGTCTTGCTGCCCAGGTGGGTCTCGAACCCGCGGGCTCAGGCAATTCACTCACCTCAGCCTCCCAAAGGCATGGGATTACAGGCTGAACCACTGAGCCCGGCTGGTTATAACTTTTGTAATTACAAGTTTCATGACTTTTGCAATCCTTGCCCAATGCAAGGCCTTGTAAATTCCCTTTACTCTAGGCAAGCTTGCTTGCCACTATGAGATACCTGATACCTGGAAGTCTGTTTCTGAAAAGACAAAGTCGGTAAAGTTAATTATACCTAAAGTGTGCATTTCTCCAAAAGCATAGCTTCTACTTTCTCATCATTGTGTCAGGGTTTAAGAACAAGATGAAAAATGGCTTCCCACTCTTGGTCTGTCCTTTCAGTTCCCATCATCTCCCTCCACAGGTTTGAGCACTTGCTGGGACTGCTCACAGAAATCAGAGAAACTTTTCACTTACATTTGTTTGTTATAAAAGATAAAAGTGAACTGTCAGATGAAGAGGTACATAGAGTGAAGTATGCAGGAATGGATATGAAGTGTCTATGCCCTCTTGGAAAAGGGGAAAAGGGGACAGTGCACAAACCTCTGTGTGTTCAATAACCCAGAATTTCCTCAAATCTTGCAATTTGATTTTTTTTTTCCCTTGAGTCAGAGCCTTACTCTGTCACCCAGGCTGATGTGCTGTGGCAAGCTCACAGTCACTGCAACCTCGATTTTCTGGGTTCGGGTGATCCTTCCACTTCAGCCTTACAAGTAGCTGAAACTACAGCCATGCACCACTATGCCTGGCTAATTTTTTAACATTTATTTTCAAGACGAGGTCTTGCCATGTTGCCCAGGCTGGTCTCCAACCTGTGGGCTCAGGCAATCCTCTCGCCCCTGCCTCCCAAAGGGCTTGAATCATAGGTGTGAGCCACTGTGCCTGGCTAGTTTGAGTTTTTATAGAGATTAATCTCCAGTCCCCCTCTCCTTTCCCAGAGGATTATAGATGGGACTCAAAGTTCCAATCCTCAAATCACTTGGGCTTTTTGGTGACCTGCCCCATCCTAAGGCTATCTAGGGACTCCACCCTAAGTCACTTCATTAGCATGAACTCAGATGTGATCAAAAGGGGCTTATCTCTCCAGGGTAGAAGGGCATTCCAATTAAAAAAGGGGAGAGGAGATTCACACCGGGTTTGGTGGCTGAGTTCTATAATCCTATCACTTTGGGAGGCTGAGGTGAGAGGATTGCCGCTCGGGTCCAACTTGGTGAGACCTCATCTCTACAATAAATTAAGAAAAATTAGCTGGGTGTGGTCACACACACATCTGTAGTTCCAGCCACTTGGAAGGCTGAGGTACAAGGATCGCCTGAGCTCAGCAGGTCGAGGCTGTGGTAGCCATGAGTGTGCCACTGCACTCCAGCCTGGGTGAGTGAGACTCAACTCAAAAAAAAAAAAGGGGGGGGGACACTTATTATGAATAACAACAGACATAGCTATTACTCAGGAAATTTCTAGAGTTTTAGGGTCTCTGTCAAGAACTAGGGACAAAGACCAAATCTATTACATATTATAACAAATTAGAGTTTCAACAAACTATCCTGCTTCAACAAACTATAAAGTTAAGGTACAGTGTGCTGTGCGAACACAGCATTCATCCTCATGACAATCCCAGAAAGCAGGCATAGCTAAACTAGGCTTTCTAGGAGGAATCTTAAACATGGGAGAACACCCTCATGAAGCAAACACAAGTATTCTCATTTTTGCATTCTTTCCTAGTCTCTCCAATCAATGTAATCCCAGACACCCATGTCTTGTACACTGAAATAAACAATCATGAAGTATAACGGAAGGAAGGTGATTTTATTCCAAAAGCTGGCTGGTGAAGAAATGGCCACGTTCAGGTCTCAAAGAAACCATTTCTGATTTTTAGGTTGTATGCAAGGGTATAAAAAGGGAAAACTGGTATGGAAAACATGCAGGCATGGCACAGGGTGTGTCTTGATGGCTTATCATGGGTGGTGGTCCTCCCAGCAGTCTGGTTGGTGTTATCTCAGTTGGCTTTTCTCTCTACAAGGGAAATAATCTCTGCAAGTTGCTGCCACAGAGCAAGTCAAAATCATCATTACAAAACAAATCACTTACAACAAATTACATGCTTTTTTGTGATGTTAAAACGATGCTTAAGTTTAAGTATTCTACTCCGTGCCTGGCTAATGTTTTCTCTAAGGGCGAAGACTATTTCCACCCAAAACAACATAATCCCAACACAATGATGTTACCCTGTAAGAAACAGTTCCTGCAACCCGTTAATATGAAGTCTTAAAATTATAAAGCTTCTCATTAAACAACTCCACTTAAAACAAAACTTAAGCTGGGCTCGGTGGCTCAACCTGTGATCCTGCGCCTTTGGGAGGCTGAGGTGAGTGGATTGCCTGAGCCTGCAGGTTCGAGATCCGCCTGGGCAGTGAGATCTCATCTCTACAATAAATAAAAAAATCGGCTGGGCGTGTTAGCGCGTGCCTGTAATTCTGGTTACTTGGAAGGCTGAGGCGGAAGGATCGCCGGAGCCCAGCAGGTCGAGGCTGCGGTGGCTGGGAGCGGCCACTGCACTCCAGTCTGGGCGACAGAGTGAGACTCCAACTCAAAAAAAAATCTTATGCCTTGTATTCAAACATCATAACTACAATTACAAGTTAAAATATTCAAAACAAGCAAAAGAAAGCCCTTTAAACATGTCTCAGAGTCATCACATGGGCAAAAAGTGACGGGTTAAACAACATAGTGGAAAGATGGACAATGAGTTTCCAGTAACCTGTGGTCCGGGGTCACCAGGACCCTGTTAATCTGGTAGGCCTCCAAGGCTGGCTCCCAACACAAAGGGGGAAAAAAAAACCACCTTTAAAATAGATCTTAAGGGGCCGGGCTCGGTGGCTCAACCTGTAATCCCAGCACTTCGGGAGGCCTAGGCGAGAGGATTGCCTGAGTCCGTGGATTTGAGACCTGCCCAGGGAACTTGGCAAGACCTCGGTCTCTACAGTAAATCAAAAATAACCGGGCGTGGTAGTGCATGCCTGTAGTTCCAGCTACTTGGAAGGCTGAGGAAGAAGGATCGTCCGAGCCTGGCAGGTTGAGGCTGCAGTGGCCAGGAGTGTGCCACTGCCCTCCAGCCTGGGTGACAGAGTGACTCCAACTCAAAAAAAAAAAAAAAAAAACATCTTAAGACTGAGATACTCAGTTATATCTCTATACAGAGTTGTATTTCGATACAATTGTAATCATGTCATATAGATTATTTTGCTTGGGGCTTTTTTCATTTAATAAATTATCACTGGCATTTCCCCACATTTCCAAGTATTTAAAACCAGCATTTTCAACCACTTCAAAAGAGTCCTTGTGTGCTGGGCAATGATTTGCTTACCTATTTTTCTCTAGTCAGGCTTGTGCTTTCCAGTCAGGTCCAAGGGCAAAAATTCCCCTGTTAGGGTACGGACAGAGTGAAGACGGCGTGGTGGAGAGGGGAGGCACACAGCACGGTAACCCAGAGATCTGAGTAAATGCAAAGAGTTGCAATACACAAAGAGGTTAAGAAAGAAATGTTTACCTAAAAGTAAGTTAGAGAGAGAAAGAGAAGGAAGAAAGAAGATTCACCTCCCCAAGGTGGGGGAGGGGGCCAAAGCCAATAAGTATGGCGACAGCCATAGCTCAAAGAGCACATGGCTACACCAGAGTCTAGCAAGGCAAGGGTTGCTGGTTGCTTGTGGTTGAGTCCTTTTAACCATTCCCCTAGACAGGGAAGATCATTAAGGTAACTGGGTAGTGGTCTGGTCTACATCATCACAAAGCGCAGGTACTGATGATGTCGGGTTATGGACAGCAGGCAGATGGGTGGGTTAGTCACATGATTGTAGGTCACAAAGGGCTGATTATGTTAACCCTGGGGGGGGAGGGTTCCTGCAAGAGACTTGTTAGACATTTGCAATTCACAAAGTCAGACATTTGCAACTCACAAATTCCTGGACCAAAGGTGTGGTGGTCGTATTATTACTTTTATGACTTTGGCCTTGACAAGGAATCAAAAGTTTACTAGAGATTATTATGCTAAACCATGAATGGTTGGGTTGTCCTAGTCTTGCATCTGAAGGAGATTTGCTGAGGGGGATGGGATAGGCTGCTGCTTGTTTTGTAGTAGAATGTATGAATGCTTTCTAATGGGTATGCTGAAGCAAAAAGACTCAAGAATAAGCTAAGTTTCTTCTATGTTTCTATAGGCACCTTTCATTCCCCATAGCCTTTTGAAGGCAGACTAACTGGAGAAGAGGCATACACATTTTATTAATGTGTACATAGGGGAGAACTACAGAGTTGAGTTCTTTAGGTTACAGAAAGAATGGAGCTTAGATTTTGGCAAAACAGATTATGGGAGGGAGAAGAGGAATTCTGTTGAGGGACAACAAAGGATTACTAGGGAGAATGAATGGATCTGAGAACAGAGATTAATTTATAAATAGTTCTCTTTGGAATTGGAAGGTACCTGAGAGATAGATTTTATCCTGTGAGAGGGTCTGTTCAGGTGTGGTGACAGTCTTACAGGGAGGGGAAAACTAATTGTTTTTTTCTGTGGGTCTTTAGGTAGAAAAAGGAATTTCTTTTCTAAGTTGGAATCTTACTTCGTTGCCCAGGCTGGAGTGCAGTGGCATGGTCAGCCATCCCAGTGTCGACCTGGGCCCCGGCAATCCTTCCACATCAGCCTTCCAAGTAGCCGGAACTACAGGTGCATGCTACCATGCCCAGATAATTTTTTATTTATTGTAGAGTCGAGGTTTCACCAAGTTGCCCAGGCTGGTCTCAAACCTGCAGGTTTAGGCAGTCCTCTCACCTTGGCCTCCTAAAGTGCTGGGATTACAGGCTGAGCCACCGAGACAGGTCAGAAAAAGGATTTTCAGAGAACAACTTCATCCTGGCTTTGGGAGAGAAAGTGAGAGTAGGAGAGGGGAAGGTCAGAGAGACCTTGAAGTCTTCAGCATGTCAAAGTGCCAGATTTTAGGGCATTGGCTTCTGGGACCCAGAGGCTTGGTCCTTAAATCAGTGTTTTGTTTTTGAGTTGGGAGTCTCACTTCATCACTCAGGTTAGAGTGCAGTTGCACTCTCACAGCCATCCCTCAACCTGCTAGGCTCAGGCAATCCTTCCACCTCAGCCTTCCAAGTAGCTGGAATTATAGGTGCACGCTACCACACCTGACTGATTTTTTGATATATTGTATAGATGAAGTCTTGCTAAGTTGCCCAGGCTGTTCTCAAACTGGTGCGCTCAGGCAATCCTCTCACCTCAGTCTCTCAAACTGCTGGGATTATGGACATGAGTCAACTTTGGATCAAGATTGATTAATGGATCAACTGAGTAAGTCTCAGTCAACATTAAAGCAAAAAACATAATTGTTTTGTTAAACATCTCCTTAAATGTATGCCTATGTTGTACATTTGTGATGTAAAATATATTTTTTTATTCTGGGTGCGGGCAAAACAAATTGGGAAAATACTCCAACCTGAGTTCCCTTTCCCCCTTCTGTAAAATGGGGCAATAACCTGGACTTCATAAGGATGGTGTGAAGTGTAACACTTTTGTTCATACTCAATCCATCACCTTCTCCATCTCTACCAGCACCACTGTAACTCGAGACTCGATTACCTCTTGCCTGGGCTACTGCCATAGCTTCCTAACCAGCCGCCCTTTCTCCATCCTGCCCCATTACAATTCATTCTCTTCCCAGGAAGAGTGCTGTCTTAAAACCCAATTCATCTGCACCTGCAAAAGGAACAGGGAAAACAACAAAAAAAGTAAAATGAATGAATACATAAATTAATCAAAACAAAACCCATAATTCATATCGTCACTCTCTGCTTGAATTCTTGGAATGGCTTCCCATCCCCCTACTCTCCTAGAGTTAGGGAGAAAAGTCCAGATTCTGTGCCCTGGCCTGCAAGACTCTCCTCCCCACCTCTTCCATGTTCTCCCTCTTACCACCCTTTTCTCACTCACCCTTTCGCTCCAGGCAGAGCCTTTACACTTGGAACGCTTTTCCTGGGCATCTTCCCGGGCTGGCGCCTCCTTATCTGCCAGGGCTCAAAGGCCACCTCTTTGAAGAGGCCCCCTGGGATTTCCCCACTACCCTGTCCCCACGCTTTGGCTCATTACTTCTTTAAAATTTCCCTTTCGACTTGTATCTCTCTGTGGACCGATGTTGTCTCGTCACTCGAGACCCAGTTCACTGGCTCCGAGTGGGGTGTGAACCCAGGAGGGCGGGAAGGGGAAGCGTCCTGGAAGCGCCTCCCCGTTGGGTCTCGAGGGAACATCCCGGTCCCATCTGCGCAGCTCCCCACCGGGTCTCTCGCGCCCAGGTGGCCCGCGCATCTCGGTCCAGAGTTCAGGTTTACGTTCCGGGTCGGAGGGCGGGCCCCGGCGGCGGCGGCGCTCTACT
>NW_007252960.1:310889-318502 GCF_000164805.1 Carlito syrichta | reverse complement strand
AGCGGCACCATGAGCGGTGAGTGGCGGCCCTTACCGCTGTCATCCGCCCTGGCCGCCTGGACTCGCGCCGCTCCAGCTGCACGCCCCACCCCCTGAGATCCCCGTCCCATCGCTCCCCTTTTCATGACGCCTGGTCACCTGCAGGTCTCTGACCTCCCGAAGCCGGACTCTCCTAGTCTCCTGCCTCCTGTCCCTCAGCTACAACCTGCTCTTAGACCCCTGCCCCCCAGTCCCGCCCAGTCCTCCTACTCCCATGCCCTGGTATCAGAACCCGGGTTCTGAGACTTCCAGCGTCTCAGTCCCTCCTAACTCCTAGACCGCTGATTCTCAGCTCTGTTTCCTGTCCCCTGAGTCCCCTGTCATCCCTCTACCCAGGCCCCTTGTCTCCATTCACTTCGATCTCTAGACATTCCGAGTTTACTGATCCCTGTGCCCCTGTCCCAGTAGCTCCTGGTCCCCAGAGGACCCTCAGTTCTCCGGCCCCTTTGTCTTCCCCATGCTTCTTAATCCCTCCACCCCTGTCGCCCATTGTTTTGCTGTTCCAGTCACCTGTTGTTCCCAGTTGCCCTCTCAGCGTCCCTCTGTGGTCCTTGGATTTTACATTTCGGTGATTCTTTCATATTCCAGCCCCTTCCATTTCTTATTCTAGCTTAATCGTATAAGATCGTTTAAGGTCCCTGCGGCCCTTCCCTTCTCCTCCAGTGCCAAGCCCATCTGGGGACTGTTGCTTTGCCCTTGCTCTTCCTAGTCCAAACTTCTCCCTCCCACTAGCGAGGGGGTGGTCCACCAGCAAGGGGATGGTTTTGCTGGAGATGCTCGAAGTAAGAGGGAGGTGGGTGTGGACAGTTCATCTGTTTATGAAGTTTAGTCCCTTGACTCTGACCTTCCTTTCCTCTGAAGAGTTCTATTGGTGTTTGGTGCTAAGTCATTCCTGGATATTGTATGTGGAGATGGGAGTGACTCAGGGAAGTCTCCCAGCTTGCCCCTGACTGACAATCCAGCCACTCTGGCATCTGGATTTATTTAGGAGCACCCGCCTACTCTCAGAGTGCCTGCTTTCCCTCACTCCGGAATTGCCTCTGAGGCATCCCTGCATCCAGCCCTTCTGGCCCTGGCCTTCCATTCCACCCTGGCATTTCTAGACATGTAGAGGGGCAAGGAGAAGGGGATACTTCTCTCTTGATTTTTAACTTTTTTTGTTTTTAGTTTTTTTTTTTTGTTTGGAGTCTCACTCTGTCACCCAGACTGGAGTGCAGTGGCACGCCCACCTCCACCGCAGCCTCGACCAGCTGGGCTCCGGTGATCCTTCCCCCTCAGCCTTCCAAGTAGCTGGAACTTCAGGTGTGCGCTACCACGCCCGGGTAATTTTCTTGATTTATTGTAGAGATGAGGTCTCGCCAAGTTGCTCAGGCGGGTCTCGAACCCGCAGGCTCAGGCAGTTCACTCACCTCGGCCTCCCAAAGTGTGGGATTACAGGCTGAGCCACTGAGCCCAGCTGATTTTTAACTTTTAAAGTTATCTCTGTGAATCTTTTTTTTCTTTTTTTTTTTTGAGTTGGAGTCTCACTCTGTCACCCAGACTGGTGTGCAGTGGCCGCTCCCAGCCACCGCAGCCTCGACCTGCTGGGCTCCGGCAATCCTTCCACCTCAGCCTTCCAAGTAACTGGAACTACAGGCGCGCGCTACCACGCCTGGCTAGTTTTTGATTTATTGTAGAGATGAGGTCTCGCCAAGTTGCCCAGGTAGGTCTCGAACCCGCGGGCTCAGGCAGTCCACTCACCTCAGCCTCCCAAAGCGCGGGATTACAGGCTGAGCCACTGAGCCGGCTCTTTTTTTTCTTTTTAAGACAAATTGTGTGCCTTTTGTTTTTGTTATACTAGAGCAAGATTTGTTAAATTGATGGTCCTGATGAGGGGGGCTGGTGAGGTGGGTTTCCTGGGAGATAATTCACCTTTTGTTGCCAAAGCAAATGATTTAAAAATATTTCCAAAACTGGAATATTAGTGATACCACAAGAAAGATGTCATGAACCTGCCTCCACCAGGTGCTGTAGCTTGGTGTAAGAGCAAACCCTGAGACCAGACATCCTGGGTTCAGATATTGGTCTATCACATAAAGCTGTGTTATTTAGAGTATGTTACAGAACTGTTCTGGAATTTCTAGCAAAATGTGAATATATAATAGTTTCTGTCTCCTAGACTTGTTGTAATGACTAAATAACATTGTACAGATGAAGTATACGTGCTTTGTTGGGATCTCAGAGCTGCTGTTGTTTTCCTAAGGACCCAAGTGGACTGGGGGTGGGATTGTTTCTTGGCCTAATTATGGGACAAGGGCTGGGACTAGGTACTCTCTCAAAGTCGTTTCCTTTTTTTTTTTGAGTTGGAATTTCACTCTGTTGCCCAGGCTGGAGTGCAGTGGCACACTCACGGCCACCTCAGTCTCGACCTGCTGGGCTCAGGCAATCTTTCTACCTCAGCCTTCCAAGTAGCTGGAACCACAGACACATGTCACCACACACAGGTAAATTTTTGATTTATTGTAGAGACGAGGGCTCGTCAAGTTGCCCAGGATGGTCTCTAACCCCTGGGCTCAGACAGTCCTCTCGCTTCAGCCTCCCAACATACTGAGATTACAGGCATGAGCCACCACTCCAGGCCAAAATCTCTTCCTTTTAATGTGATGGAGGAGTCTTTGCCACAAGCTCACAGTTCTGGGTGCTTTCCTCTTCCATCTTCATCATGGAGAAATTGACAAGCTAAGGGAAATTGATCAGTTTATCTTTCAAGGAGCAACTTAGTATCAAAACTCAGAAAGTGTTTAAATTAATTAGAAAATCATTAGATCTAAAGCCAAACATGTTATAAAGGTAGCCAACAAATGACTTTTTAGGCAAAAGCATTTTTAAGGGTGGAAGTCTTCTTTTGGAAAGATTTTAATTGAGGCAGAAAAAGTAGTGCCTGACGATGAAAGGGGAAGTCCAAGGGTATATTTAACTGTTTCTTGAGAATGAAGTTGAAAGCAGGTTTCCCCACCTTTCGGATTGATAATTGACGCACAATAGAATAATGTGGCATGGAGATATTTCCTCTTTCTTCTGTCTCCCCCTTTTTTTAAAGTAGAAACTTTTGGGCATGGTGGCTCACTCCTGTAATCCCAGCACTTTAGGTGGCTGAGGTGAGAGGATTTCCTGAGCCCAGGGGTTCAAGACCAGCTTGGACAACATGGCCAGACCTTGTTTCTATAATAAACAAAAATATTAGCCAGGCATAGTGGTGTGCACCTATGCTTCCAGCTACTTGGAAGGCTGAAATGAAAGGATTGCCTCAGCCCGGGAGGTCGAGGATGCAAGGTGGCCTTGAACGTGCCACTGCACTCCAGCCTGGGTGACAGAATGAGACTCTGACTTAAGAAAAAAATAAAGAAAATGTCAAAGATCATAAAAGTGGAGAGAATATGCCAGGCGTGATGGGGCACGCCTGTAATTCCAGCACTTTGGGAGGTGAAGGTGAGAGAATTGCCTGAGCCCAAGGATTCGAGACCAGCCTAGGCAACTTGGCAAGACCTTGTCTCTACAATAAAATCAAAATATTAGCTGGTTGAGGTGGCACGTGCCTGTGGTTCCAGCTACTTGGAAGGTTGAGGCGGAGTAGGATCGCCGAGCCCAGCAGATCAAGGCTACAGTGGCCATGAGCGTGCCGCTGCAGCCTGGGCAAGAGAGAGACTCTGACTCAAAAAAGAAAAAAAAAAAGTGGAGAGAATAGTATAATGAATCCCCACGGTACCATCACATAGCTTCCGCAGTTACTAACTCATGACCTTTTAAAAAATATTTTTACCCCTCTCCCTAGGTTATTATTATTATTATTTTTAAAGCACAAGTTATTATGTCAACTCCCCAGGTTATTTGAAGTAAATTCCAGGCACCATATCATTTCAAACCTGTAAATATTTTAATATGTATCTCTACAATACAGGGACTACTTTTTAAAAAACATAATTCAGTTCCATTATCAGACTTATACAAGATTAGTGATAATTCCTTAATATCATCAAATATCCAATCAGTGTTCAAATTTCCATGATTGTCCCAGCACTTTGGGAAGTGGACGTGGGAGGGCTGCCTGACTGAGCCCAGGCGTTTGAGACCAGCCTGGGCAACTTGGTGAGAACTTGTCTCTGCGATTAAAAAAAATTGGCCAGACTCAGTGGCTAAGCGTGTAATCTCAGCACTTTGGGAGGCCGAGATGAGTGGATTGCCTGAGCCTGCGGGTTCGAGACCAGCCCGGACAACTTGGTGAGACTTGTCTCTACAATAAATCAAAAATTAACTGGGCTTGGTAGCGTGCACCTGTAGTTCCGGCTGCTTGGAAGGCTGAGGCAGAAGGATTGCCAGAGCCCAGCAGGTCGATGCTGTGGTGGCTGTGAGTGTGCTACTGTACATCAGCTTGGGTGATGGAATGAGACTCCAACTCAAAAAAAAAAAAAAAAAAAAAGCTGGATGTGGTGGCACACATCTAGTCCCAGCTACTTAGAAGGCTGATGTGGAAGGATCACCTGAGCCCAGTGAGTTGAGGATGCAGTGGCTGTGAGCGTGCCACTGCACTCCAGCCTGGGTGACAGAGTGAGACTTAGGCTCAAAAAAAAAAAAAAAAAAAAAAAATCTTGGAATCGAAGTAGGGTTTAAACAGTACAACGTCTTTTAAATATCTTAATTTCCTTACCTCCTTTTTCTTTTTGTTTTACTTTTTAGTATATTCAGAGTTGTGCAAATGTCACTGTAATCAATTTCATAACATTTTCATGACCTCAGAAAGGAGCCCTGTACTCACCAGCAGTCATTCTTCTTTCCCTCTTGCCTGTGTCCCTGGCAACCACTAATCCACTTTTTGTCTCTGGATTCGCCTATTGTGAGTATTTCATATAAACAAAATCATATGATATGTGATCACTTGTATTTTTTCTCTAAGTTATCATTTTCTCTGGGCTCAACCATGCCGAAGCATGTATCTGTACTTCCTTTCTTTTTGTGGCCAAATCATATTCCATTGTGTGGATATCGCACATGTTGTTTGTTTGCTTGTCAATAAGTGGACATTTGGTTGCTGCTACTTCTTAGCTATTATGACTAATGCTACTGTGAACGTTTATGAGCAAGTCTTTGTGTGGACATATGTTTTCATTTCTCTTGGGTATACATGTAACAGTGTAGTTGCTAGGTCATAGGGTATATATGTTTAACCATTTGAGGAACTGTTTCAGACTATTTTCCACAGTGACTCTACCATTTTAATTCCCACTAGCAGTATTTGATAGTTCGAATTTCTCCATGTCCTCACGGAGAGATTTTTTTTATTTTTTTGAGTTTGAGTCTCACTATCGCCCAGGCTGGAGTGCAGTGGCCACCGCAGCCTCGACCTGTTGGACTCAGGTGACCCTTCCACCTCAGCCTTCTAAATAGTGGAACTAAAGGCACGCACCACCACTCCTGGCTAATTTTTTGATTTATTATAGAAGCAAGTTCTCACCAAGTTGCCCAGACTAGTCTTGAACCCCTGGACTCAGGCAACCTCTCGCCTCAGCCTTCCAAAGTGTTGGGATTATAGGCTTGAGCCACCTTGCCTGGCTGAGTTTTTTTTGATAGTAGACATTCTAGTGTGTGTGAAGTGGTATTTCTCTTGTGGTTTTGATTTGCATTTCCCTAGTGTCTAGTGATGTGGAGCATTTTCATGTATTTATTGACCAGTTGTGCATCTTCTTTGGAGAAATGTCTATTCAGATCCTTTGCCCATTTTTAAATTGGGTCGTTTGTCTTCCCTTTTTTTTTTTTTTTTTTTGAGTTGGAGTCTCACTCTGTCGCCCAGACTGGAGTGCAGTGGCCGTTCCCGGCTACCGCAACCTCAACCTGCTGGGCTCCGGTGATCCTTCCACCTCAGTCTTCGCCGTAGCTGGAACTACAGGCGCGTGCTACCACACCCAGCTCATTTTGATTTATTGTAGAGATGAGGTCTCGCTAAGTTGCCCAGGCGGGGTCTCGAACCCGCAGGCTCAGGCAATCCACTCACCTCAGCCTCCCAAAGCGTGGGATTACAGGCTGAGCCACTGAGCCCGGTTCGTTTGTCTTCTTATTGTTGAGCTGTAAGAATCCTGTGTGAGCTGGACTTGGTGGCTCAGCCTGTAATCCCGTGTCTTGGGAGGCTGAGGTGAGTGGATTGCCTGAGCCCGTGGGTTCGAGACCCGCCTGGGTAACTTGGTGAGACTGCATCCCTACAATAAATCAAAAAACGAGCCGGGTGTAGTACGCGTGCCTGTAGTTCCAGCTACTTGGAAGGCTGAGGTGGAAGGATTGCCTGAACCCAGCAAGTCAAGCCTGCAGTGGCCGTGAGTGTGCCACTGCACTCTAACCTGGCGGACAATGTGAGGCTCCGACTCAAAAAAAAAAGATATATTGTTTAACCAGGCATGGTGGCTTACACCTGTAATCCCAGCACTTTGGGAGGTGCAGGTCAGAGGATTGCCTGAGTTTAGGTGTTCGAGACCAGCCCGGGCCACATGGTGAGACCTTGTCTCTATGATAAATAAAAAAATTAGCCAGGAATGGTGGCTTATGCCTGTGGTTCCAGCTACTTGGAAGGCTGAGGCGAAAGGATCACCTGACCTCATCAGGTTGAGGCTGTGGTGGCTATGAGTATGCCACTGCACTCTAGCCTGGGCGACAGAGTGAGATTCCAACTAAAAAAAAAGATATTATTTACAAAAGTTTTCTCTCATTCTGTGGGTTGTCTTTTTCACTTTCTTGATGGCATCCTTTGAAGTACAGACTTTTTTTAAACTACAGTTTCCCCTTTCATATCTTTTTCCCTTGAAATTTTTTTTTGAAGGAAGCGCAGTTATTTATTCTAAGTATTCTGTGCAGGTTTTTGCTGATTGCATCCTTTTGGTTGGGTTAACATGTTTTCCAGTCTCTTGTATATCCCATAAATTGGCAATTAGGGTCTACTGTATTTTTGAATTGAACATATTTGAGTAGAGTCAGAGGTCAGATGGGTTCAAGGCTGAATACATGAAGTGCAAACAGCCAGGAAGTGGAATGGCCCTAGGTAATGCGTACACAGGATAAATGGGTGTCATGAGGCCAGAAACAACTAAGATGACCATTAATAGGGGAGTGTTTAAATGGAATGTGGTGTGGTTACATCCTGGAAAAACCTCAAAGACATTAAATGGAATAATATGGATTTATACACGTCACCATGGCTGTATCTCAATGTTGATGTTTTGTTAAAAAGAACAAAACAAAAAAACAGGGTGTAGAATTATACCTAAAATATGTACAGTGATCCAAATTAAAACATACAAAGGACAATGTTTATGGATTCATATATGTATGTAGAAATAAACAAATTATCAAGAAGAAGATGCCTCCCAGACATGTGGGGGTGGTTGTCTTAGGGTGGTGTTGGTCACAGTATTTATTTGTCTTTATTTTTTTATTTTTTTTATTTTTTTGAGTTGAAGTCTCACCCTGCCGCCCAGTCTGGAGTGCAGTGGCCACTCCCAGCCACCGCAGCCTCGACCTGCTGGGCTCTAGCGATCCTTCCGCCTCAGCCTTCC
>NW_007252960.1:308849-310869 GCF_000164805.1 Carlito syrichta | reverse complement strand
GCACGCTACCACACCTGGATAATTTTTTTGATTTATTTAGAGATGAGGTCTCACCAAGTTGCCCAGGCGAATCTCGAACCCGTGGGCTCAGGCAATCCACTCACCTCAGCCTCCCAAAGCGCGGGATTACAGGCTGAGCCACTGAGCCTGGCTTATTTGTCTTTAAAGAACTCAGTAGATAGGAATACCTGATTGCTAGCCTCTTCTAGCTGAGGAATTCTGATTCCCAGATAATTCTTTGGCTGTGACTGGGAAAGTAGAACTTGGTGAACCAGAAAGTCATTATTATTCTCAAGCTTTGTCATTGGCAGGTCTTGTCCTTAAGGTCCTTGACACTCCTTTGCATTAGTGATTATTTTTTCAAGAGTCCTTCTGAAGTTCAAGACACTGAAATCCCTGTTTAAGGGTGGGGAAAGCCAGACTCACAGTGGTCAAATAATTCATGAAACAGAGGAACTCTAAGGACCTGATATATCAGTGTTTTGGGCTTAGTGCGTAATTGACTAATCACTGTTTTTTGCCAGATGTTTATGTATATTTTGGCAACTTTTTCTTATTTTTCTGGAATGTTGAAGGTCATGGTTTTGCCTTTGGCATTGACTGGACCCTCTCCAGCAGTAGCTTCTACTTAGAATAAAGAATCATCTGAGGCCAGGTGCAGTGGTTCAAGCCTGAAATCCCAGCACTTTGGGAGGCCGAGGTGAGAGGATTGCCTAGTCCACAGGTTTGAGACCAGTCTGGACACCTTGACGAGCTCCATCTCTACAATAAATCAAAAAATTAGCTGGGCGTGGTAGCACATGCCTGTAGTTCCGGCTCCTTGGAAGGCTGAGGTGGAAGGATCTCCTGAGCCCAGCAGGTCGACTCTGGGTGGCTGTGAGTGTGCCACTGCAGTCCAGCTTGGGCAACGGACTGAGACTCCCACTCAAAAAAAAAAAAGAATCAGCTGAAATGATTGAATGGAAAAAGAATATTTGTGGTTCTCATTCTAAGCAGAAAAGTGATGCTATTTTATCTCAGGCAATCCACTCACCTCAGCCTCCCAAAGGCGCGGGATTACAGGCTGAGCCACCAAGCCCAGTGCCATTTTTTTTTTTTTGCGTTGGAGTCTCACTCTGTCACACAGACTGGAGTGCAGTGGCTGCTCCTGGCCACCGCAGCCTCGACCTGCTGGGCTCCGGTGATTCTTCCACCTCAGCCTTCCAAGTAACTGGAACGACCTGCACGTGCTACCATGCCCAGCTAATTTTTTGATTTATTGTAGAGATGAGTTCTCGCCAAGTTGCCCAGGCGGGTCTCGAACCCACGGGCTCAGGAAATCCACTCACCTCAGCCTCCTAAAGGCGTGGGATTACAGGCTGAGCCACCAAGCCCGGCTAACTGATGCTATTGACATTTTTTTCCCTCATGAAGGCACTGGGTTGATCTATCATGGTGGAATGTCAGAAGTCAGTATTCTACCATCAGCAAACATTTGACCATACTTCCTTTACTAGCAAGTGGTCATGGACTAAGTTTCACAGATGGGACCTCTCCTGTTTCCTTGTTGCCTGACTCTGTCTGGGTACCCAGTGGGAAGTCGAGTTCTTAGAGTTCTTAGTATTTGGAACTAAAATCTGAGATTTCTCCCAATTATGGCAATGTGAACATAATTCCAGATAAAGTATCTTCCATCTGCTACTGTCTTGTCTGTACATAGGGTGTGCATTCTCATTGGGGATGATATCACCCCCGGGGGAGGGAAAATTAATTCTAAGAGGAGATAAAAATTTTACTCTTATGCATAAGGCACAGATATGCATGTATGCATAACCAGAAGTACATTATATCTGTGGTATTAAAATTTCATGGGGTAGGTGGGAAAAATATCTGAAAGGTGTTCTTGAGGATATAATGAAAAAAAAGATGGAGAAGAAGTAATGTCATCATTATCAAATACATTTGTACCTTGTTTTTACCCTAAACTTTTTTTTTTTTTGAGTTGGAGTCTCACTCTGTCCCCCAGACTGGAGTGCAGTGG
>NW_007252960.1:300610-308808 GCF_000164805.1 Carlito syrichta | reverse complement strand
GGTCTCGAACCCGCAGGCTCAGGCAATTCACTCACCTCAGCCTCCCAAGGCGTGGGATTATAGGCTGAACCACCGAGCCTGGCTACCCTAAACTTTTGAGGATACAACTTTACCACATTGCTATGTGGGCTTCAAATTGATCACTTGTGGACTGCATAGGCCGTTGTTAACCCATCATTTTGCATGTGGCACAATTTTTAACTATTGATTCTACTTGTAGAAACTTAGCCAGCTATCCTGTCTGCCTTCTCTTCCTTCCTTCTTCCCTCCTTCCCTCCCTCCCTCATACCTTTCTTCCTCTCTTTCTCCCTCCATCCCTTCCTCGCTTATTCCCTTCCTTCCTTTTTTTTTATGTTTCTGTTATAAGTAATGATGCAGTGAACATTTTTGTGCAAGATAGTTTTCTTTCCTTTAGGTGATGTCTTTAGAGTGATTTCCCAAAAGTAGCATTGGCATCAAAGTATTTCTCTCTCTTGATTGCTTTTTTTGCCAGAGTGTCTGTACTAGTTCGAATTGCTGCCAGTAGGGGTGAGGGGTCCAGTGACAGCAGAAGTTGGCCAGAAATTTAGAGTTCAGCATTCAGCACACACTTATTGGATGATAATTTGGTGGATCTTCTATCACGTATGAAAGGGCCGTACCATTTATGTCAGTTGAAGCACATTGAATGAACATACAAAAAAAGGTTTTGCTGGAGTAATGCTGGGTGTGTTGGCCAAGGACTCTTTTTAACCAAATGTAGCAGAAGCTGGTCAAACTGGTTTCAGCAACATGGGAATTTATAGTGTCCTGTAATGGAAAAGTCTAGGGATAGGGCTGGATTCAGGTACTTGAGGACTGTCAGGACTGTCTTACTGTCCAGCACGCAGCTCTGTTTTCCTTTTTGTTGACTTCATCCACAGGCAGTTTCTCTCCTTCATCGAGGCAAGGTGGCTTTCAGTGGCTCTTGGGCCTGTCATATAGCAATAACTCAGTGAAGAGTGGGCATCTTTCCCCTCCCTCCCCTCCCTTCTCCTCCCCTCCCCTCCCCTTCCTCCCCTCCCTCTCCTCTTCTCTTCTTTTCTTTTCTTTTCGTTGGAGTCTCACTCTGTTGCCCAGGCTGGAGTGCAGTAGCACGCTTATGGCCACCCCAGCATCGACCTGCTGGGCTCTGGCCATCCTTCCACCTCAGCCTTCCAAGGAGCCGGAACTACAGGTGCATGCCTGGCTAATTTTTGATTTAATTGTAGAGTCAAGTCTCTCCAAGTTGCTTGGGCTGGCCTCGAACCTGCGGGCTCAGGCAATCCACTCGCCTTGGCCTCCCAAAGTGCTGGGATTACAGGCTGAGCCACCGAGCCTGGCCTCCCACCCCTTTTTCTTTAGCAAAAGTCAGGGCTGGCACACAGGGGGCTGGCTGGCCACGTGATCATCCTGGAACTCATCCCTGTGACTCTGGCTGGCCAGGTCTTGATCATTAGTCCAATCCAGAGTTCAAGGGTGGGGTCTGTCCTACTAAATTGTTTGGCTGGAGGGTGAACTACAGGGGAAAAGCTGTTGTGATTTTGGATGGGGTGGTTAGAAAAGCCTCACTGGGAGGGCTGTGTCGGAACAGAGATTGGGTTTTGCTCCTGAGCACGTGGAAGGGGTGAGAATTACCTTTTGCTGAGGGGGAGAGGCTGTGGGGTGCAGGTTGAGTGAGGGGTGGGGCAATTTGAAGCCTGCAGGGGGAATGGGGACTTTTCCTTGCCCTTCTTTTTGTTTGCTGATCTGGGTGTCCTTCAGAGGCCAGGAGGCATGTTTCCTCGCCCACCTGGGCAGCACACCGCTTCCTCTGCCTGCTTCATTTCATGCATCTGTGTTCCATGGAATATGCTGTTTCTCCTAAAACTTAAGAAAAAGCAGCCAAGCACTGTGGCTCAAGCCTGTAATCCCAGTACTTTGGGAGGCGGAGGTGAGTGGATTGCCTGAGCCCACGGGTTCGAGACCAGCCTGGGCAACATGGTGAGCCCTCCTCTCTACAATAAATAAAAAAATTAGCTGGGCATGGTAGCGCGTGCCTGTAGTTCCCGCTACTTGGAAGGCTGAAGCAGAAGGATCGTCTGAGCCCAGTAGGTCGAGACTGCAGTGGCTGTGTGCCACTGCACACCAGCCTGGGCGACAGAGTGAGATTCCAACTCAAAAAAAGAAAAAGAAAAAAACCAAAATGACATTAAAGACTCACGAAACAGAATATACCTTTAAGTATGCTTTCTTGACAGATTACATATTTAAATTTTTACATATTCTACTTCTGCCCTTGTTCAAAGCATGTACTGTATATACATTTTACATAATTGCCTTGCTTCTATACTTCACATGATAGCACTTATCCATGTTCCTTCTCTTCACAGATATTAGAAAAGGCAGCATAACATTGTGCCAAATTGATATACTGCAGCTATTTAAACTTTCTCCCATTGTAGCAACAGAAAGTAAATTCCATTTATGATATTCTGGGATGAGATTGGCCAATGTTTCCTGTGAAGGGCCAGACAGTAAATATTTCTGTTTTGTTGGCCATCTGGTCCAAGCCCCCAGTATTCATATCTTCTAGTGTGGTGCGAAAGGAGCCGCAGACAATGTGTAAATGAAAGGAAGAGGCAGTGTGCCAATAAAACTTTATTTAGAAAACCAGGCAGCTACTGGATTTGGCTAGGGGGCTATGGTTTACTGACCCCATACTAGAACACTACAATGAAAGTCTAAGTGCCCATCGATGCTGTCTATAGTCAGCAGTCATTGTGGTGTTGTGGAAAAAGCTTTGCAAGCAGACAGCCCTGGACTTAATTCCTTATTGAAGAGCTTGGACACATTCTAGAACTTCTCTGTCTCTTTTTTTTGAGTTGGAGTCTCACTCTGTCGCCCAGACTGGAGTGCAGTGGCCGCTTAATTCCCTCATCAGAAAATGGAAACTAAAGTAGTAGTGAATGTATAGTGCCTTCCTCAGTACCTGGGAGAGAGAGGGCCTGGTGAAAGAGTTATTTTTTCCATTTCTCATTTCCCCCATTCCTCTTTAGCTTAATTTCCAAGGTGTCCAACATATTTTTTGATACTTTTGTAGTTTTTGATGTGTATCACATTACCTTCCAGATCTTACTGCACCAATATATTGTTACCAGTGGTGTATACCTGATTTACCATACTTTACCAGCATTGGAGGGTTTCGTTTTCTTTTCTTTTTTTTTTTGAGTTGGAGTCTCACTCTGTCGCCCAGGCTGGAGTGCAGTGGCACGCTCCTGGCCACTGTAGCCTCGACCTGCTGGGCTCAGGCGATTCTTCCACCTCAGCCTTCCAAGTAGCCGGAACTACATGCACGTGACCATGCCGAGCTAATTTTTTGATTTATTGTAGAGATGAGGTCTCACCATGTTACCCAGGCTGGTCTCGAACCCATGGGTTCAGGCAATCCTCTTGCCTCGGTCTCCCAAAGTACTGGGATTATAGGCTTGAGCCACTGCACCTGGCCAAGGGGGGTTTCATTTTCAGTTTTTCTTGGTTAATTTGTAATTATATAATGGTGCCATGTGGTAGTTATTAATGAGTCCATAATTTGTATTTATCTAACCATGTGGGAAGATATATTCTCTCTTTAAAGTATTTGTAGTCTGGGTGCAGTGGCTCATGCCTGTTTTCCCAACACTTTGGGAGGCAGAGGCAAGAGGATTGCCTAAGCCCACAGGTTCGAGACCAGCTGGGGCAACATGGCAAGATCTTATCTCTGCAACAAATTAAAAATTAGCTGAGAATGATGGCATGCCTGTGTTTCCAGCTACTTGGAAGGCTGAGGTGAAAGGATTGCCTGAGTCCAGCTGGTTGAGGCTGTGGTGACCATGAGCGTGCTACTGCACTCTAGCCTGGGTGATAGAGTGAGACTCTAACTCAAGAAAAAAAAGAAAAAGTATTTGCGACTGTTATTTTAGAGTTTTTTTGTTTTTGTTCTTTGTTTTTTTCCTATCGCAGGCATTGGTATACTGGGTTTGCCACCTGTTTTGTAAATAAACTTTTTTTTTTTTTTGAGTACAGGTCTTACTCTATCGCCCAGGCTGGATTGCAGTGGCATGATCATGGCTTACCTTGTTCTTTTCCTCCTGGCCAGGCATCCTTCCTAACTAGCTAGGACTACAGGCATTCAGCGCCACACCCAGCTAGATTTTTTGAATTTTTATAGAGACAGGGTCTCGCTGTGTTGCCCAGACTAGTCTCAAACTGCTGGGCTCAAGCAATCCTCATATCTCAGCCTCCTAAAGTACTGGGATTATGGGTGTGAACCACCGTGCCCCACCTATAAATATGGTTTTCTTGGAACACAACCACATCCATTCATTTACTGTTATCTGAGGCTGCTTTCAGGCTACAATGGCAGAATTGAGTAACTATGACAGAGACCTAAAATATTGACCATTTGGCTCTTTACAGAAGATGTTTGCCAACCCTTGCTCTGGAGTACGTTGGTGGTCCCCATTCTTTACTCATTTATGTTGTCTTTGATCTTAGACGCTGTAAGCCCCCATGTATGTCCTGAGCCCATCTGTCTGGGAGCAGAGCCTGCCTCTTTCTGTTGTGTGGTGGCAGACAGTCTGTCCTTTTGTCCTGGCCCAGCTGTGCCACCTCACCTCACAGTGCTGGGAGCCAGCGCCCTGACTTTGGGGAAGAATGACTGTCCCTTTTTTGTGTGCATGTGTACTCTATCATGCTAAATGCGTGAGCAGACGAAACCACCGCCTCACTCAGCTCATTAGGTGTGTGGGGGCAAGTGCTGAGTCCTGGCCTCTCTGATCCTCTCCATTAAAAGCAACCACTAGCCGGGTTCGGTGGCTCAGCCTGTAATCCCGCGCCTTTGGGAGGCTGAGATGAGTGGATTGCCTGAGCCAGCGGGTTCGAGACCCACCTGGGCAGCAAGACCTCATCTCTACAATAAATCAAAAAATCAGCCAGGCGTGGTAGCGCATGCCTGTAATTCCAGCTACGTGGAAGGCTGAGGTGGAAGGATTGCTGAAGCCCAGCAGGTCGAGGCTGCGGTGGCCGGGAGTGGCCACTGCACTCCAGTTTGGGCAACAGAGTGAGATTCCAACTCAAAAAAAAAAAAAAGAAGTCCACTAGAGTCTTGCTCAACAGCTGTTGAGTCCCTTCTGTGAGCAGGTGTCCTTTCCATCCCGAGAGGGCTCACAGTCCAGGGTAGGGCAGGCAGCCCGCTTGTGTATCCCCATGTTCCATGATAGGGATCAGACCAGGACTGTGGGGCTGGAGGGCTGAGAGCTCAGCGTGGAGAGCGGTTGTGTCCACGGAGAACTCCCAGCAGGAAGGGTTCTCAGAGAAGGGAACATTTGAGCCAGCCACCGAGGAAGTTAGTTTTTTGAGGGGGCACTTTGATGAAGGAGCCCTTTTTCTGTGCTGAAATTGAGCCATCCAAGGGGTTCTCCTGGTCTTGTGGATGTTGGAAGGCACACGCTTTGGGGTAAAGCGTTGGATCTGCCACCTCCGAGCTGTTTCTTGGACTCCAAGCCCCAGCTCATTCATTGTTTCGGGGGCTACCAGTACCCCCTGACAGGTGGATCTGAAGGTTAGGTGTATGTCTCAGAATGGCAGCTGGTCACAGATCTGGCCCTGGGTGTGTTGTGTGTGGTTGATGAGAGTCGACTGGAACACTGCTCTAACAAGACATAAAAATCAGAATTTTTAGCCTCCCTTGAAAAACTGGGAGCTGGGACAGTTCCTGGTGTTGCTCTGAGGTACTGTCAGTCAGAGCTGTGTGGCCGCTGCCATCTCTGAAGGGCCACCTGCCTGGCGCTCAGGTTTCCGCATTGCCTGCCCACTCTCTCATTTCCATTCTCTGCCTGGCCATGTGGGTGTTACGGGGGTCCCTCTTGGTCTAGTACATGCCTGTGGCACATATTGGGCATGTTTCTGCCCCACCTTCACTTCTGCTTTCCAGACTCTTATTTGTTTGGAAGGGTAGTGGATTGGGGTGGGTGGGAGTCATTAAACAACAGGATACTCATCATCAGCCAGTAGTGCTGAGCATGCAGGATGCCTGCAGGTATACCTGAGCATAAACTCTACAGTGACAAGAGGGTGATGACGTGCCTGTCCCCTGCAAAACTCTGTATGAGGGGTCTTGATCAGAGGGTGAGGGAAGATGGGAACATGATTATGATATGGACCTGGATCTGCAGCCTATTGGGACACTCTAACATGTAGCCATCTAACTACACAGGGGCTGTAAGGTTTGGAAACTCTTGACACTATTGGTTTTTTTTTTTTGAGTTGGAGTCCCACTTTGTTGCCCAGACTGGAATGCCGTGGCATGCTCCCGGCCACCGCAGCCTCGACCTGCTGGGCTCCAGCGATCCTTCTGCCTCAGCCTTCCAAGTAGCTGGAACTACAGGCGCGCGCTACCACACTCAGCTAATTTTTGATTTATTGTAGAGATGAGGTCTCGCCAAGTTGCCCAGGTGGGTCTTGAACCCCACGGGCTCAGGCAGTCCACTCACCTCAGCCTCCCAAAGCGCTGGGATTACAGGCTGAACTACCGAGTCTGGCTGACACTATTATTTTAATTTTTTAAAGTTGAGATCTTGCCCTGTCACTTGGGTTGGGGTGCTCACTGCAGCCTTGAAACACTAGGCTCAAGCAATACTCTCACTTCAACCTTCTGAGTAGCTGGTACTACAGGTATGCACCACCATACCACCATGCCTGGCTCTTTTTTTTTTTATATTAACAGAATCTCACTGTGTTGCCCAGGCTGGTCTTAAACTCCTGGTCTCAACCAATCCTCCTGCCCTGGCCTTCCAAAGTGCTGGGATTATAGGTGTGAACCACTGTACCTGGAGTCTCACTCTATCACCCAGGCCGGAGTGTAGTGGCACGCTCATGGCCACCCCAACCTCAACCTGCTGGGCTCTGGTAATCCTTCTATCTCAGCCTTCCAAGTAGCCAAACTACAGGCTTGCACTACCATGCCCAGTTACTTTATTATTATTGTTTTTTGAGTCAGAGTCTCACTCTGTCACCCAGGATATAGTGTAGTGGCACACTCATGCCACTGCAGCCTCGACCTGCTGGGCTCAGGTGATCCTTCTGCCTCAGCCTTCCAGGTAGCTGGAACTACAGGTGCATGCCACTATGTTTGGCTAATTTTTAAATTTATTGTAGAGGTGAGGTTTTGTCGTGTTGCCCAGGCTGGTCTCGATGCCCCCTTGAGCTCAGGCAGTCCTCTCACCTCAGTCTCCCAAAGTGCTGGGATTATAGGCATGAGCCACCGTGCCCAGCAGTTTTAGTTTTTCACCCTCCCATCTTGATTCATTACTTCTGCTAAGGTAGTGGACCATTAAATTCAGCCCAAGGCCTGCATATTGGCTGTCTGGCTCTGTAAAGAGAGTTTGCTGACCTCTATTCTCAGTTATGCTAAAAGTGCAATTTCAGTAAAAACCAGAAAAACAAATCATCTGAGATGACACACACAAAGGCAGGGCTTGATGGAAATTCTGTGCTCGCTGCAAATTTGCAGGCACATTGAATGACTCATATAACATTATCATGTGTATTCTGTAATACCACCAGGTCACTTGTTGAGTATTCATTGTGCTTTCAGATGTTCCAGCCACTCTGTCGATTGTTCACTGTAGGGTGAAGAAGACTGGAGCAAAAGGACCAGAGCAAGGGACAGCAGTTGGGGCAGGGGTGGCTGTCACAGAGGGGCTGGCAGTTCTTGTGAAGGAAGAGCCATGCTCGACAGGGCAGCGGAGAAATGAGGTCACAGCCTGTGGAAGTAAGATTTAGGGGATACATTATGACATCCATGCCTGCTATTGTAATTGTATAGTGAGAGGGAATAATTGACCATGTGGGAAGAGGAGGAACAGTTGCTAGAGTACATTCCTGAGCAGGTGAGTGAAGATAGGATTCAGACCACAAAGGTTCGTTTAAGTTATTTAGCCTTTCAGAGCCTCATTTTCATCACCTGTGAAATGGGACATTAAACTTACTTTGGGGCAGAATTTCTCAACTGCGGTATTGGGGCTAGATGACTAGGTTGTGAGGTTGTGTCCTGTGAACTGCAGGCTGTTTAGTAGCACCCCTGGCCTTTCAGCCCACTAGCTGTCGGTAGCATCCCCCCATTTGTGATAGGCAGAGTTGTCTCCGACATTGCTGGGTGTCTCCTGAGTGGCGGGGGTGGG
>NW_007252960.1:300189-300590 GCF_000164805.1 Carlito syrichta | reverse complement strand
GGGGGGGGGGGGGGGTGGGGGGGTGGGGGGTGGCGAAATCACATGGTGGAGAATCTCTTATCACACCCACTCCAGGGAAGAGTCCTTTACAAGGAAACTTTTTCATTTTTTGAGTCGAAGCCTCACTGTGTTGCCTAGGCTGGAGTTCAGTGACACACACACTAATGGCCACTGCAACCTTGACCTCCTGGGCTCAGGTGATCCTTCTGTACCACAGGTGTGTGCCACTATGCGCGGCTAATTTATTTTATTTTATTTTATTGTAGAGATGAGGTCTTGCCAAGTTGCCCAGGCTGGTCTCGAACCCCTGGGCTCAGACAGTCTTCTTGCCTCAGCCTCCCAAAGTACTGGGATTAAAGATGTGAGCCATCGCCCCCGGCAACCATTGTTTTTTTTTTTTT
>NW_007252960.1:290484-299975 GCF_000164805.1 Carlito syrichta | reverse complement strand
CCAGGTGGGTCTCGAACCCGCGGGCTTAGGCAATCCACTCACCTCAGCCTCCCAAAGGCGTGGGATTACAGGCTGAGCCACCGAGCCTGGCTAACCATTGTTTTAATGTGAGCAATTCAGTGACATTTAGTACAGTTGCATTATTGTGCACCTACCACACATGTTTAGTTTCAGAACATTTTCCTTATCCAAAGGAACTCTCATATCCATTAAGCTGTTACTTCCCCTGTCCTGCCAAGCCCTGGGCAGCCACCTATTTGCCTTCTGTTTCTATGGATTTGCCAGTTCTAGTCCTTCTTATTTTTGCTAGCACAGCTCAAGTTTCTGCTTATTCAGTCATCCTCCCCTGGCCCCCAACAGGGTGACAGTGTGGTGTGTAGAAGGGACACTTGCCCAAGAGGGAGATCTGGGGCTCAGCCTCCAGTGCAGCACTTGCTTTGCTGCGTGACTTGGGCAGAATTCCTTGCACACAGTAGGCACCCAAAGAACGTCGCTTTCTTTTTCCTTTCTCCCTCCTTAGTGTTGCAAGGACCTCATGAGAGAAATGTCTGGCATGACTTTGTATCCACCACTGTGTTGAGAGGCAGTGAGATACCACTAACTGAGTATGTGTGTGCCTGTGATCAAGGGTCTAGACCTCTGAGGAATGGGAACCAGATTGACCTGGACTTCCAGGGACAAGGACTAAGGAAGGAATATGTGTAGAGTGCCTGGTTGCATCTTGCTCCTTGTCCCCTCTCCACATCCCACTTTCACCCTTTTATCCCTCAGAGCAGTGAACACAGAGGCCTGGATTAAATTGCTTTGCGTGGGCTTTGGAGAGAAGGTAACTAGTAGAAAGGGCTTCTCGGAGCCAGAGGTCTTGATGCCTCTGGAGTGAGGGTTGCCAACAACAATAATAATGATAGCCAACATATATAAAGTGCTTGGTATACAGCAGGCACTGTTTTAGGTATATGGCATATGTTCATTCATTTCATAGCCCTAGGAGGTGGCTTCTCTGATGAGCCCGAAGCACAGAGAGGTTCAGTAAGTTGCTTATGATCACATGGCTAGTGGGAGGATTCTAGCTCAGGCTCTCCCATTTTCATTTTCTCCCCAGAAAGTTACTAGCTTGAGCAGAGACTTCAGCAGAAGCCTTGAGGTTTGTGGTACAAAATTACCGTCGGACCCTAAGGATTCTGAACATTAAAGATGAAGAGAGACAACAGAGGCTGGGCATGGTGGCTCATACCTATGATCCCAGCACTTTGGGGGAACGAGGCAGGAGGATTGCTTGAGCCCAGGAGTTTGAGACCAGCCTAAGCAACATAGTGACACCTCGTCTCTACAAAACATCAAAATTAGCTGGGCATGGTGGTGTGTGCTGTGGTGGGAGGATCACCTGAGCTCAGGAGGTTGAGGCTGCTTTGAGCCATGAGTTGCTGCACTACTGCATTCCAGCCTGGGTGACAGAGTGAGATCCTGACTTGAGAGAGAGAGAGAGAGAGAGAGAGAGAGAGAGAGAAGGAGAAGGAGGGCACCTGAGCCAGGTAACTGATTTCACCTGTACCCATAGTTTCTGAGTTAGAGTTTAGAGATGACTGCCTTTCTCAGACAGGTTTGTGGGCCCCTGGAGATATCCCCTGGGTGCCTTTATATATTCTATCTTCATTTTGATGGTGATCTAACAACACGTTTAAAAAGAAGCCTGTTCTGGCTCAGGGATCGACCGTGTTGGTTGGGACTACCCCTGGAGAGTGAGGAAGCTGAAGGTTGGGTTTGGTCACTTGTGTGTCACTGAGAGATGGTTCCGGGATTTGCAGGGGGCTGTAGTTGCAGGTTTGTTGCAGAGGTTGAGGGTGAGCAGGATTTGGCAGACAGCAGAGCTAGGAGCCAGCAGACTTGAAACTGAATCCCTCTTCTCCCACTTCCTGGGGGTCTGGCCTTGGTCAAATGTCATTTCCTTGCTGAGTCTCTGCTCCCTCTATGGGGCAGAGCTGCTCTCCTTCCCCTTGAAGGAGTCAGTAGTCCTTTAATGACTTGACCCATTGTTGGGATGCATTTGGTGGGCATTGGCTCCTTGCTCCTCTCTGGTGGTTGCAGCATTGAAGCTGGAAGATTCTCCTGGGTGTGGGTAGGTGAGCCGTACTCCTTTCTGTGTCACTGGGAGAAGGTAAGAAAGAGACTGGGAGTCTTGACTGCTCTGCCTGAACGTCTCCAGAGTCCCCATGCTCACAGACTGCAGAGCTAGGCGGGCAGATCTCATGCAGAAACCAGTGCCTAGACAAGGGAAGTGACTGTTTCTGTCATATGACTAGCAGGCAACCCAGGCAGGATGAGAACTCATGCCTTGTTACTTCCTGCTCAGGGCTCCTTCTGCTATTCCCCATAGCCAGGGGCCTCTCTGGACACTCCCAGCCATTGAAAAGTGGTTCTGAGGCCACCAGTGCTCCCTGCATCTTTTGAGATACCTTCTCTTAGGCCCGTTTAGGGCTAAGGTGCCACAGCTGCCCCTTCTGAGGTCAAGATGGCTTCACTCGAGTGCTTCTTGCCTGCAGAGAGAGCTCACAATCAGGGAGCATGTGCCTCTGGTTGAGACCTGCACGACCTCAGGATTTTTTTATGTAAAGAAAAGGCCTTTTTCCCCATCATGAAAAGATGCTTTGCAAAGCAAGGCAGAGGAGGCTACTGACATCTTATCTAGAGCAATCCATAGAGTAAAATACCATGGACAGCGTCTGGGATCTGTGGGATCACAGGGAGGGTAGGTGCTAAAGCCTTGCTATACAGGTGTGGGTCAGTGGCAGCATCACCTGGGGCTTGTGAGAAACACAGAGTCTCAGGCTGACCCCCATCCACCTTCTGAACCAGAGCTTGCCTCTTTTTTTTTTTAAGTCAGAGTCTCACATTGTCGCCCAGACTGGAGTGCAGTGGCACACTCCTGGCCACTGCAGCCTTGACCTCCTGGGCTCCGGTGATCCTTCCTCCTCAGCCTTTCAAGTAGCTGGAACTACAGGCACGTGCTACCATGCCTGGCTAATTTTTTTTTAATTTATTGTAGAGATGAGGTCTCACCAAGTTGTCCGGGCGGGTCTCGAACCCACAGGCTCAGGCAATTCACTCACCTCGGCCTCCCAAAGTGCTGGGATTACAGGCTGAGTCACCGAGACCAGCCAGAGCTTGCCTCTTAACATCCCCTGGAGATCTGTGTGCACGTTAGAGTTAGAGAAGCACTGTGTTCAACAATTTCCAGGAGTGAGGTAGAGGTTTTTATTTTCTTTGTCCCCTGTGATTAGTTATTGTATTTTTTTTTTTTTTTTTTTAGTTGGAGTCTCACTCTGACGCCCAGACTGGAGTGCAGTGGCCGCTCCTGGCCACTGCAGCCTCGACCTGCTGGGCTCCAGCGATCCTTCCACCTCAGCTGTACGAGTAGCCACAATTACAGGCACGCGCCACCATGCCCGGCTGATTTTTTTTGATTTATTGTAGAGGTGAGGTCTCGCCAAGTTGCCCAGATGGGTCTCGAACCCACGGGCTCAGGCAGTCCATTCACCTCAGCCTCCCAAAGCGCGGGATTACAGGCTGAGCCACCGAGCCCGACTTGTATTTTTTTTTTGAGTCAGAGTCTCACTCTGTTACCCAGGCTGGAGTGGAGTGCTCATGGCCACCGCAGCCTTGACCTGCTAGGCAGGTGATCCTTCTGTCTCAGCCTTCCAAGTAGTTGGAACTACAGGCATGTGCCACATGCCCAGCTAATTTTTTGATTTATTGTAGAGATGAGGTCTCGCCAAGTTGCCCAGGCTGGTCTCAAACTCTCGAACTCAGGAATCTCTTGCCTCAGTCTCTCAAAGTGCTGGGATTATAGGTGTGAGCCACCGCACCCAGCTTATATATTTTTTCATGTGAAGTACTTTTATGATGAGAAAAAATATCAAAGGCGTTTCCAGTGGTAGTGAGGGAAATCCTATCAGGCTTCCATTTGGCATTGCCCAAGGGCAAGTAGAGTTGTCAGGCCTAGGACTTGAGAAGAGGAAGAGAGAGAGCCTGACTTCTCTCTTCTGCTGTTAGAGAGGGATGAGCAGAAACCAAACTAAACAGAAAGCAGGGTCTGTTGATAGGCACAGGTGTCAAGAGAGGTGTCAGAGGACCTTGGGCAGGTGGGTGTGTAACCATCCCGGATGACTTTTTTTTTTTTTTGAGTTGGAGTCTCACTTGGTTGCCCAGACTGGAGTGCAGTGGCCGCTCCCGGCCACCGCAGACTTGCCTGCTGGGCTCCGGCCATCCTTCCGCCTCAGCCTTCTGAGTAGCCGGAATTACAGGCATGCACTACAATGCCCGGCTGATTTTTTTTTGATTTATTGTAGAGTTGCGGTCTTGCTGCCCAGGCGGGTCTCGAACCCGCAGGCTCAGGCAATCCACTCACCTCAGCCTCCCAAAGGCACGAGATTACAGGCTGAGCCACCAAGCCCAGCTCGGATGACATTTTAAGATGCCCAATGTCAGGTGGAAATGGTGTATAGGCTGTCCTTTATCAAAACCTTTTCCAGAAAAAATAATACTGGCGACAGTTGAGTCAGTTGTTTTGCTGTGTCTCAAAGAGTGCTGACTGGTTCCAGCACCATGGCTGGAGTCAGGCAGGGTCCTTGGTACTGTGTTCCTAACACGGGCTTCAAAGGAGCATGGTCTTGAGTGAGGATCACAGTTCCTGAATTAGCATTCAAATTCGAACAGAATCAAAACCTTTAATTCTGATCCACAAGACCATACATGACTGGCCCCTGCCTGCCTGCCTGATCTTTCCTTCCCCTTTTTTGCTTTTTGCCCAAGTCACAGTGAACTTCCTTCTAGTTTTGGAAGACCAGAGCCAGGCTTATTCTGAGCTTCTTCCCTTGCTGTTTGCTCTGCCAGGAATGCTGGTCTGCCATTTCTTTTTTTTTGTCTGTTTGTTTTAGTTGGAGTCTTACTCTGTCGCCCAGGCTGGAGTGCAGTGGCATGCTCATGGCCACCCTGGTGTCGACCTGCTGGACTCTGGTGATCCTTCCGTCTCAGCCTTCCAAGTAGCCGGAACTACAGGCGTGCGCTAATTTTTGGATTTACTGTGGAGATGAGGTCTCACTATATTGACCAGGCTGGTCTCGAACCCGCAGGTTCAGGCAGTCCTCTCGCCTTGAACTTGCAAAGTGCTGCGCCACCGAGCCCAGCCTGCCATTTCTTTCCAGAGCTGCTCCTTTTCTTTCTTTCCTTTTTTTGAGTCGGAGTCTCACTCTGTTTCCCAGACTGGGGGGCTGTGGCATGCTCCTCACGGCCACTGCAACTTTGACCTGCTGAGCTCAGGCAATCCTGCTTCAGCCTTCCAGGTAGCTGGAGCTACAGGCGTGTGTGACCACAGCTGGCTTAATTTTTTATTTATTGTAGAGATGAGGTCTCACCAAGTTGCCTAGGTTTGTCTACCTGTGGGCTCAGGCAAGCCTCTCGCCTTGGCCTCCCAAAGTGCTGGGGTTATAGGCCCTCTTGCTTCCCTCTACCTCATTACTTTGTCTGGGTTTCCTTCCTAGCATCTGGTTGATTCATTTATTAGTACAATATTTGTTTTTTCCTAATTGTATTTTAGCTCCATAAGAGGCTGGATCTTTATGCCATTTAACTCCTGTGCCTCCAGTACTTCGAACATTGCCTGGAATACAGTAGAGGCTAAATAGATCCTGAATGGACCAGTGCACACACTTACTTGACTTCTCTGAGCTTAATTTCCCCATGTGGTATGGGTTCCTGGCTTGTAAGGTGGTTAGGAAGATGAAAGGAGATGTTACATGCAGGGTGCCTAGCTTACTGCCTGGTATGCAAGAAGTGTCCAACATGTGGTAACAGTTAATATCAACTGGCCCTTTCTCAATGATATTATGTAATTAAACAATCAATGGACTGCCCCTGGTTTGACTTGGAGGAATCACTGACCATCTCTGAGATAATGCCTGCTGCTGCTCCCAGGTGCAGCCCACACAGAGTTGCCCGAGAGAAAATTGGTTGGTGGCATCTACAGTGTGGAGCATCTGCTTTTGCAACTTTGAATTTGAATAGGCTTTGAGATGACTGTGCTCTGTGTCTGGTGCTTCCTAATCCGCAGCCTTGTCTCTGATGACAAGAGTCCTTGGCTATCTTGTGGAGCGTCCATTGTAACTGTGACAGTTGTCTGCCCCACACTTTAAAGTACCCTTGCCCCAGCCTTCCTAAGTGGAAGTTGGGTGTGTGTCTCCTGTATCAGTTGGCAATGCTTTTGGCTGCAAGTAACAGCCCAACCTGGTTTGAACACATGGGGTTATTTATTTTGTGAGAGTTAAGTTGTTTATAGTGTTGGCCTAGTCAATCAATGATATCAGGGCTGGTGTCTTTGTGATTCTCTTGGCCTTTCCCTCAGGCACATGGCTTCATGGTGACAAGATACTGCTCTGACTCCACTTAGCATGCATATGATTGAGTCATGAAGGATGGAGGAGGGAGTGATGACCTTCACAGCTCTTCTTTATATCAAAAAGGCATGACTTTCTCAGAAACCTCCTGATGCATTTCTACTTACTTCTCATTGGCCAGAATTCTTTTTTTTTTGGGTTGGAGTCTCAGTCCATTACCCAGGCTGGAGCACAGTGGCACATTCTCGGCCACTCCAGTGTCGACCTGATGGGCTTAGAACTACAGGCACACGCTGCCATGCCTGGCTAATTTTTTGATTTATTGTAGAGATGAGGTCTCGCCAAGTTGCCTAGACTCATCTCAAACTCGTGGGCTTAGGCAATCCTCTCACCTCGACCTCCCAAAGTGCTGGTATTACAGGCTGGAGCCACTGTGCCTGGCTGACCAGACTTTTTATTTTTTTTGAGTAGGAGTCTCACTCTGTTGCCCAGACTGGAGTGCAGTGGCCACTCCCGGCCACCTCAGACTCGACCTGCTGGGCTCTGGCGATCCTTCTGCCTCAGCCTTCCTAGTAGCCGGAATTACAGGCATGCGCTACCACGCCCAGCTGATTTTTTGATTTATTGTAGAGATGAGGTCTCGCTGCCCAGGTGGATCTCGAACCCGCGGGCTCAGGCAATCCACTCACCTCAGCCTCCCAAAGGCGTGGGTTTACAGTCTGAGCCACCGAGCCCAGATAGACTTCTTAAGGTCAGCCTCAGCTGCTGAGAAAAGGAGTAGCTAGGTTTTTCAGCATGGATTGCGGAAGGTGGCATGGGAAAGGATGTTGGAGGCAATGGTGAGATCAGCTGGTAAGCAGTACCTGGTATACTGGGAAATGTATTTTTTTTTTAGACTGCCGGTTGTCAACGCGGGGCAGTTTTGTTTCCCAGGGAAATGTGGTAAAATATGCAGACATTTTTGTTGTCACAGCTCCGGGTTGTGTATGCTAATGGCATCTAGTGGGTAGGGGCCAGGGATACTACTAAACATCCTTCAATGTCAGTAGTGCCAAAGTTACGAATCTTCTGGACACTTTGTTCAAATCTGGGAACAATTAGTGTAGTTGTTTTCCTGTGAGGCAGTAACAGGCAATGGTCAAATTTCATTGTAATGATGATATAGATGATTGGTACCTAGTCATTCTATTGATCTTGTAAATGGTCAGTAGCAGAGGACTGATCCTAGTGGGGGACAGCTGTGTACCATAGTGCCAGAAAGTCTTCATAGAAGACTAACATGAAACAGAACTAATAAAGTCTTCTTGAATTTTTAGGATCCCAGAATAATGACAAAAGACAATTTCTGCTGGAGCGACTGCTGGATGCAGTGAAACAGGTAAGAGGAGAGATTGCGTTTGCCTTTTGGGTTGAGTAATAGTGTAAAATAGTTTATATAGCTGGGCTCGGTGGCTCAGCCTGTAATCCTGCGCCTTTGGGAGGCTGAGGTGAGTGGATTGCCTGAGCCCACGGGTTCGAGACCCGCCTGGGCAGCGAGACTTCATCTCTGCAATAAATCAAAAAATCAGCTGGGTGTGGTAGTGAGCGCCTGTAGTTCCGGCTACTTGGAAGGCTGAGGCGGAAGGATCGCCGGAGCCCAGCAGGTCGAGGCTGCGGTGGCCAGGAGCGGCCACTGCACTCCACTCTGGATGACAGAGTGAGACTCCAACTCAAAAAAAAAAAAAAAGGTTTATATAGAAGTCATTTCTTCCCTTAATCTATGCAGGGTTGTTCCTACTTTGTATCTGGGAATAGTGCAGTGATGTAATCGTTTTCCCTAGGAAATTATAGAGCAGGAATGCTGTCAGAGTTGGGACTGAGGCATTCCTGTGTCTTTTGTTTCCAAAGTGCTCTGGAGGGCCCATCCTTCAGTGATGTCCCTTCAAGAAGAGCATTGATGTGGGTTTCAGAGTTCCATTTCCAAGCAGTTGTATTTTTGGGCAACTCTGAGGGGCTCTGGGGTTTGGAGTTAGGGTTTGGAGTTAGGACCCGTGAACACAAGAACAGGGCGAGGAGGGATGAGGTCATACCTGGGATCCTCTGCTGCTGCTAGCAGCTGTGTGCCCTCTCCGGGCGGCTCTGCCATGGTGGGCTGATGCTGTTGTGATGCCTGGCCCTGGCTGGGCTTGGAAGCGAGCTTGGACGTGGGACTGGAATCCATCTGCTTGCCTGTGTCACGTGCGCAGTGCCACTCGCTGTCATTTATCCCACAACCGCCATGTGCCAGGTTCTCTGCTAAGTGCTTCACTTATAATCCTTCCAGCCATCCCATGAGATAGTTCCTGCAATTAGCTTCATTTTATAGATGGAGAAACTGGAGCTCAGAGAGATCTAATAACTTGCTCAAGGTGTCATAGTATGTGGCAGAGCTAGGATCCAAACCTGGGAATTCTAGGAGCTCACTGTTTGGAAGGGGAAGTTGACAATTGTATGTATTATCAATTTATTGTCACAATAAATTGGAGAGAGCTACTTTAATAGGGTGTGTGTTAAGTGTTATGAGCCCAGATAACTTAGTGTCAGGTGATAGAATGAGACCATTACTCAAAAACTTAAAAAAAATTACCATTTTAAGTGTACAGCTTCATGCATTTTGATAAATGTATAATTAAAAATGATATATTGGCCAGCCTGTAATCCCAGCACTTTGGGAGACTGAGATGAGAGGATTGCCTGAGCTCATGGATTTGAGACTAGCCTGGGCAAAATGATGAGACCTCATCTCCTCAGTAAATCAAAAAATTAGCTGGGCATAGTAGCACTTGCCTATAGTTCCAGCTACTTGGAAGGCTGAGGCGGAAGGATCCCTGAGCCCAGCAAGTCAGTGTTGGAATGGCCGTGAGTGTGCCACTGCACTCTAGCCTGGGTGATGGAGTGAGACTCCAACTAAAAAAAAAAAAAAAAAAAAACCTGGGCTCAGTGGCTCAGCCTGTAATCCCACACCTTTGGGAGGCTGAGGTGAGTGGATTGCCTGAGCCCGCGGGTTCGAGACCCGCCTGGGCAGCGAGACCTCATCTCTACAATAAATCAAAAAATGAGCCGGGCGTGTAGCGCACGCCTGTA
>NW_007252960.1:287942-290358 GCF_000164805.1 Carlito syrichta | reverse complement strand
GAGCCCAGCAGGTCAAGGCTGCGGTGGCAGGGAGTGGCCACTGCACTCCAGTCTGGGTGACAGAGTGAGACTCCAACTCAAAAAAAAAATGATATATCAACAGAAACATATGTATCTCCAGTTTTTTTTTTTTTTTTTTTTTTTTTTTTTGAGTTGTGGTCTCACTCTGTTGTCCAGGCTGGAATGCAGTAGCATGCTCACGACTCACCACAGCCTCAACCTCCTGGGCTCAGGTGATCATTCTGCCTCAGCCTCCAGAGTTGCTGGAACTATAGGTGTCTGCCAGCATGCCCGGCTAATTTTTTTGATTTTTTTATAGGGATGAAGTCTCACTATGTTTCCCACATTGGTCTCGACCTCCTGGGCTCAAGCTATCCTCCCCCTTCTTCCTCCAAAGTACTGGGATTGCAGGCGTGAGCCACTGCACCCAGCTTATATCTACAGAATTTTTTTGTTTGTTTTGTTGTTGTTAGAGTCTCACTCTCTTGCCCAGGCTGGAGTGCAATGGCAGTGGCAGGATCACAGCTCACCACAGCCTTGACTTGTTGGGCTCAGATGATACTCCCACCTCAGCCTTCTGAGTAACTAGGACTATACAGGCATGTGCCACTACACTCAGCTTGTTTTTTTATTTTTTTAGAGGCAAGGTCTTGCTATATTGCCCAGGCTGGTCTCGAACTCCTGGGTTTCTGGCCTTCCAAAGTGCTGGGATTGCAGGCCTAAGCTACTATCCCCAGCCTAATACCGAAAAATTGTTAAAAATAACAAATTTTATGTTATCTGAATTTTACCATAATTTTAAAAAAAGAGTAGTTTGCTTTCCTTTTACCCACCCTGAGTAAATTGTTGTTCAGCTTGATATATGCTGTCGTAATGTTATAGCCAGTCACAACAACTTTGGGGCTCTGTCAAAAGGAAACCATTGCCACAGATTTTTGGACGTTTTAATTATTGCCTATTAAAAGCTCGGAGTTGTAGGCAATCACCCACTTCCTAGATAACGTGCTTTTATTTTCCTGTAAGCATTGTTCCCATAAGCCTCACTTCTGTACAAGTGGGAGATAAGGGCTTCCTTTAAGTGGCAGCTTGAAGGCTGGGGTGTACACCCTCTTAAGCGCACTGGAGTTTCTGGCCCATGTCCCCGTCTGGACTCTTGAGCCTTGTGTGGGCTGTCTTGTGACGTTTTGAGTGTCCCAGCCCAGCAGTGATCTCAGCAGCATCTTTTTCTATGCAGTGCCAGATTCGCTTTGGAGGGAGAAAGGAGATCGCCTCGGATTCTGACAGCAGGTAAATATGTTGTTTTTAAAACCACTTGCCATCAAGATGGAAAAGATGGCAGAAGAGGGCCAGCTTCTGTGTTGTGCCTCTATAGCCAAGAGTGCTGTGGTGACATTTGGATCACATGTGGTCCATCTGTACCAGAACTACTCACCTAAAACATTCTCATTTTCCCATAATTCTCATTCTAGAAATCTATTTTGGAAGCACTACTTGAAATACCTTTCTATATAAAGTTCTTTTCTTTTTTTTTTTGAGTCAGAGTCATGCATGGCCACTGCAGCCTCCATCTGCTGGGCTCATGCAATCCTTCTGCCACAGCCTTCCAAGTAGCTGGAAATACAGGGGCACACAACCACGCCCAACTAATTTTTTTGATTTATTGTAGAGATGAGGCCTTGCCAAGTTTGCCAAGTTGCTCAAGCTGGTCTTGGACCCCTGGGCTCAGGCAATCTTATGGCCTCCACCTCCCAAAGTTTTGGGATTACAGGCATGAGTCACCGTGTCTGGTGTATTATTTTAAAGGTAATTTATAATTATGAGAACATACATACCTGAATACCCAATAATTGGGAAAGGATTAATAATGTGTATTGGCCGGGCATGGTGGCTACACGTGGTAAACTCAGTACTTTGGAAGGCAGAGGTGAGAGGGATTGCCTGAGATTCGAGACCCACCTGGGCAACTTGGTGAGACCTCATCTCTACAATAAATCAAAAAATTAGCTGCTTGGAAGGCTGAGGTGGAAGGATTGCCCTGAACACAGCAGGTTGAGGCTGCAGTGGCTGTGAGCATGCCACTGCACTCCATCCTGGGAGACAGAGTGAGACTACAATTCAAAAAAAAGAAAAAGAAAAATGTAGTGTATCAGTGGGGTAGAGTGTTATCTAGCCATTAAAAATGGGGCTGGGCGTGGTGGCTCAAGCCTGTAATTCTGGCATTTTGGGAGGCTGGGGCGAGAAGATTGCCCGAGTCCAGGGGTTCAAGACCAGCCTGGGCAACTTGGTGAGATCTTGTCTCTACAATAAATAAAAAAAATTGGGCAACCACTTCGGGTCCCCTCCCACTCTGGGAGCTTTTCTATCCTCACCATAAACGCTACTTAAAAAAAAAAATAGCCGGGCTCGGTGGCTCAGC
>NW_007252960.1:265936-287771 GCF_000164805.1 Carlito syrichta | reverse complement strand
CGGTGGCCAGAAGCGGCCACTGCACTCCAGTCTAGGTGACAGAGTGAGACTCCAACTTTAAAAAAAAAAAAAAATTAGCTGGGTATGGTAATGTGCACCAGTAGTTCCAGATACTTGGAAGGCTGAGGCAGAAGTACTGCCTGAGCCCAGCAAGTTGAGGCTGAGGTGGCCGTGAGCATGCCACTGCACTCCAGCCTGGGTTACAGAGTGAGACTCCAACTCAAAAAAAAAAAAAGTTTATGTAGAATTTGTTTTAAATAAAAATTCATATGTAGTAATTTAAAAATTGTTTATGTAGTAAGAATTTGTATGTCATAAAAATAAAGAATATGACATTATATGGATGCAGAGCGGTCCTAGGTATGTTAAAAAATAACTCTGGCCAAAAAAAAAAAAAAATCATACCGAAATTTGATTAGATGTAGTGTTGAGGGTAAGAATATTGGGAATGTTTATGCTTTCTGGTATTTTTCTTGTTTTTTTTTTTTTTTTACTAAGATCATCATGTATTCCTTTTATGATTAAAAAAAATCATAAAATTTGCCATTGCCATTCACAACCCAAGAAAGGCTGACATAATTGCATACACTTTGACATTGGTTACAAGGAGGCATATGGTTTTGATGAAGGTAAGAGACACACAAGTGTCCAGTCCTTGCTGGAAATGCCTGGTGAGGTCAGTCTGAGCTAATTCATGCTCTGAAGCCCACGGAGTGGCAGCAGGGACATTCCTGCAGGAAGGAGAGGGCAGGAAACTTACCTCCTTAGCAACCATCTCATCTTGGAAACTGTCCATGGTCCCTACCCTCTCACTCCAACCTACCCAGCTGAGTCAGTCATTGCTTTGTCTGTCCTTTCATGCCCTTGTTTTGTGAAATGTTTACTAACAAAGCAAGTAGAGCTACATTTACAAGCAAAGCAAGTAGTGCTATGTTAAATAGAGCTGTGGGGGTTATTTGGAACTGGTGCAGATATGAAATGACACTCCCTATTATCTCTTTTTTCTTTGCTTGGTTTTTCTCCCTAACACTTATCACCACCTACCAGACTGTACTTTACACTTTTTTATTTTGTCTCTTATCTGTCTCCTGTCCCTATAATGTCAGTGCTTCAGGCAGGGATGTTTTGCTGTCTTGTTTACTGATATATCTCCAGTACCTAGAAGCATCCAGAAGGCACTCAGTAGAGATTTGTTATCCAGATTAGTGTGTGTATTACATCGTACCATAGTCAAGTGTTCAAATGTCTCTGCCACCATGAAGCTTGTGAGCTTGGTGGCAACAGGGCTGCTTCTTCAGTTTTTTTATTTCTCAGTGCTTAAAAACAAGCATTTTGTAGCTTTCCCACATTAGATTCTCAGTTTATGTTTGTGGTATTAGATAATTAGATTGACTTATCAATTCATTCCTTCCTGAGGGCCTACTATGGGGCCTGGCTTGTAACAGGATTTCTCATTTTGGGATCCAAGGTCGGCTTGCATCAGATTCACCTGGGAGGCTTATTAACTCATGATGCAGATTCTAAAGCCCATTCTAGATCTGCTGAATTTTGTGTATGTGCTTGTGTGTGTGTGTGCTTGTGTGTGTGTGTGTGTGTGTGTGTGAGAGAGAGAGAGAGAGAGAGGGAGGGAGAGGGAGAGTGGGGGAGAGAAAGAGAGGGGGAGAGAGGAAGAGAGAGAGAGGAAGAGAGAGGGAGAGAGAGGGAGGGAGAAGGGAAAGGGAAAGGGAAAGGGAAAAGGAGGGAGAGGAGGGAGAGGGAGGAGGGAGAGGAGGGGCTTGCTTGGGAATTTGCAGTTTCAGTAAGTTTTCCAGGTGATTCTCTCTCTCTCTCTTTTTTTTTTTTGAGTTGTAGTCTTACTTACTCTGTCACCAGGCTGGAGTGCAGTGGCATGCTCATGACCACCTCAGCCTTGACCTACTGGGCTTAGCAGATCCTTCTGCCACAGCCTTCCAAGTAGCTGGAAGTACAGGCACATGCTACCACACTTGGCTAATTTTTTGACTTATTGTAGAGATGAGGTCTTACCATATTGCCCAGGCTGGTCTGGAACCTCTGGGCTCAGGCAGTTCTCCTGCTTCAGTCTCCCAAAGTGCTGGGATTACAGGCTTGAGCCACTGCGCCCAGCCTTTCCAGGTGATTCTGGTGGACACCAAAGCTTCTAAAAAGGTCCTGGGATACAGAGATAATTAAGAAGGAATTGGCTGGGTGCAGTGACTCTTGCCTGGAAGCCCAGCACTTTGGGAGGCTGTGGAGGGAGAGTTGCTTGAGTCCAGGAGTTCCAGACCAACCTGGGCCACATAGTGAGACCTTGTTTCCAAGCACTTCAGATAAGAAATATTCAGACCAGGTGTGGTGGTTCACACCTGTAATCCCAGCACTTTGGGAGGTGGAGGCAAGAGGATTGCCTGAGCCCGTGGGTTTGAGACTAGCCTGGACAATATGGCGAGACCTCGACTCTACAATAAGTCAGAAAAAAAAATTAGCCAGGCATGGTAGTGTGTGCCTGTAGTTCCAACTACTTGGAAGGCTGAGGTGGAAGGATCACCAGAGCCCAGCAGGTTAAGGCTGTGATGGCCGAGAGCGGCCACTGCACTCCAGTCTGGGTGACAGAGCGAGACTTCAACTCAAAAAAAAAAAAAAAAAAGAGAAATATTCAACCTTTATCATATAATTTACTAGTATAATTTTATTATGTAAAATGTTATGTTTTATAGTAGAATTTAAAAAGGTAATTCCTTCTGTGATAACTCGTTTATGGCTAAAAGGAGTACGCTGATTAGTACTAGTTGGTGTGTGTACTGCTTTTGCTGCTGATTAAATTGGTTTTGAGGCTAGGTTGTTTTTTTTTTTTGAGCTGGAGTCTCACTCCATTGCCCAGGCTGGAGTGCAGTGGCACGCTCACGGCCACCCCAGGGTTGACCTGCTGGGCTCTGGTGATCCTTCTGTCTCAGCCCTCCAAGTAGCTGGAACTGCAGGCGTGCGCTACCACACCTGGCTAATTTTTTATTTTTATTTTTTTTTGAGTTGGAGTCTCACTCTGTCGCCCAGATTGGAGTGCAGTGGCCGTTCCCGGCCACCGCAGCCTCAACCTGCTGGGGATCCGGTGATCCTTCTGCCTCAGCCTTCCGAGTAAGTCGGAATTACAGGCGCGCGCTACCACGCCCAGCTGATTTTGTTTTTGATTTATTTTAGAGATAAGGTCTCGCCAAGTTGCCCAGGCAGGTCTCGAACCCGCGGGCTCAGGCAATCCACCCACCTCAGCCTCCCAAAGGCGCGGGATTACAGGCTGAGCCACCGAGCCTGGCTTAATTTTTTATTTTTTGTAGAGACAAAGTCTCACCACATTGCCCAGGTTGGTCTTGAACCCAGGGGCTTAGGCGATCCACTTGCCTTGGCCTCCCAAAGTATTGGTATTACAGGAATATCAGAGTCTTGGTCTTTTCTTCAAAATGTATTTGACTAAAAGTGGAAGGACCTTCATGTTGGAAAGGCCATATCCTCGCTCCTATTCTTTAGAAAGTTTAGTCTCAAGAAGGAAGGTTGTGGAACATTTTAAAAGTAACTGTTATGAGGACTGACCAGATAGATGAGTTGCTTCTCTTCCTTACCCCCAACGGGTGGCCCAGCACTGGAACTGAGCTCACATCCGCTCCTTTCCCTCTTCCTCGACTGTCCTGTCCCCACCACTGCCATCTCTCACAGGACGTCTGCTGTAGTTTCTACACTGGCTCCTGTGTTTGTGCTTCCACTACTTTGAGAGAATTCTGCAAATGCAGTTTCCCTCCCCACATTCCCCCTTGAAGCCTCTCTGCTGCTTCTCTTTGCTTCTGGAAGAAAGACCCACACACCCTTGCCCAGCCTGCAGACCTCAGACTTGCCCTGCTCTCTGCTTTAGCCCCCCAGCCTTTGTTGTCTTGTGTTTCTAAAGCTTGTTATTACTTTTTCAGGGAAACCTTCCAGATTCCTGCCACCACTCCCTCCCATCCCCCACAATCCAGCCATCTTGACCTCCTTTCCTTGCTCAGGACCATGGCACCATCAACTTCTGTAAAGGGATGGATTTGGCCCAAGGGCTGTACTTCGCAGACTCCTGTTCTTTGTTGTTACAGTCTATGCATCTGTATAAAATTACATAATTGTATGATGAATTGATTATACCTGTCTACTCAACTAGGTGACAAGCTGGAATTAAGCCTATTTTGCCTTCACTTATATCCAAACATCTGACACATATGAAGTACTCAAAAGTATTTCTTGGATTATCATTGGTTCAGCTGTTAGTTACGGAGTGCCTACAGGGGTTCAGTCTCTGGACACTGGGGCTTCCCAAACATTTCAGACGTGTCTACCCCTTGCTGGGTTTCCAACCAATGGTGAAGGCAGTTCAGTACAGCAGTGACTGTAGAATGGGACACTGCAGGCTACATCTAGGGAACTGTTGTTATGCCCTGGGTAGGCGAGCACATGGGCTCTCATGGCCTGGCTTGGAACTGAGGCCTTCCCCCTCTCCAGCTAGGCCACTTAACCTCTCTGGGTCTGAGGGTTTTTTCTGCCTTGCTAGCTGTGCAGATTAAGTGAGATACCGTGTGTAAAAGTGCCAGATATGTAGGAATGCTAGTGTCATCCCATATCAGGAGGTCCCTGCCCCTCAGGGAGTGAAGTCAGGCTGGGGACACACACCACCCACTTTGTGAGTCCATGGCCACCTGCTGATGAAGGTAGTAGACTGCAGATAGCGTAGAAGGGCCGATGCGAATTGGCAAGCCTGCTAGATGTTTGCTTTTGGTCTCAGAGGAGCAATTGAAGTAGGAGGATTTTTTTCCTTGTTACTATGGGCACAGTTCTGAGTCCTTCTTGGAAAACAGGGCTTCTTGTGTGTGTCTCTTCCCACATCAGTCTTCTCCAGGAATCCAAGAACTAGTGTCTATTAAGAAATAATTGGTCCTGGGAAGGGGTGTGTCTTCAAAGGCTCAGTGCTATCTTTGAGTGCCATTTTGCATTTATTGCCTTTTTTTTTTTTGAGTCTGAGTCTTACTCTGACACCCAGGCTGGATTGCAGTGGCACGCTCATGGCCACCCTATAGCTTTGACCTTTCTGCTTCAGCCTTCCAAGTAGCTGGAACCACAGGTGTGTGCCACCATGCCTAGTTAATTTTTTAATTTATTGTAGAGATGAAGTCTCACCAAGTTACCAAGGCTGGTCTGGAACCCTTGGAATCAGGAAATCCTCTTGCATCTGCTTTCCGAAGTGCTGGGATTATAGGTGTGAGCCACTGCACCCAGCTTACCTTTACTGTCTTGAGGAAAGTTCTGGGTGAGACTGGGAGGTGTTGGCATGTGGTTGCTGCTAGAGAGTCCAGCAAGTTGGAACGACCTTCATCAGGGACCTTTGAAAGGATAGTACACTGACGTGTCTGCCAGGGCTCTTTGGTAGCTAGTAGCAGAAACCTACTCCAGCTGAGGACATAGTAAGCTCAGAGAATTGATGGCAGGCCAGGTTTGGAAACAGGGGGTGTCAGGACAGCTTTGGGAGGCTTCTAGGCTGCAGCAGGAGTGCTAGAAGTGGTCTCCTAGAAGGAATGATGGTCCACTTAAGACCCCACTGCTGGAGTCAACCCCAGCTGCTTTCTCACTCTCATTCTCAGCAAGATTCTTATTCCTGGGAGGAAGCATGAGAGGGGAGCTACTAGCTACAAAAGAGCTGGGAGGAACCATCTGGTTGGCCAGTCTCAGGTCACTTGGCCACCTCCAACAGGAGGATTTGGCTAGAGGAGCCTTTTGGAACCCCTTTGGCTTCTGTAGTGAAAAGATGTCTCTTGGGTTTACCATCCCATCATGACTTCGACCAGTGAGGAAGAAATACACCTTCAAAACAAAATCTGGACACTCTTATATAGGTGGAATGAATATAGGGTGGCCAGAACACCCTGCGATTGTTTGCTGTGGCCTTCTATTGTCATGATAATTTCTTTTTTGTAACAGTGCTGTGTGGTTTGAAAATGACTCATTCAGGTCATCAGGCTCATTTGATCGTTGCAACCACCCTGGGATGTAGACAAACAAGAAGGGGACAGTTTTCCTTTTTTTTTTTTTTTTTGAGGTACAGTGTCACTCTATCACTCATGATCTGCAGTGGTGCAATTGTGGCTCACTGGAACCTTGAATTCCTGGACTGAGGGCATCTTCCTGCCTCAACCTCACAATTAGCTGGGGCTACAGGTGTGTGCCACCATACCCGGCTAGTACTTTTCATTTTTTATAGACATGGAGTCCCACTATGTTGCCCAGGCTGGTCTTTTCTTTCTTTTTTTTTTTTTGAGTCGGCATCTCACTCTGTCACCCAGGCTGGAGTACAGTGTCATTCTCATGGCCACTGCAGCCTCGACCTACTGGACTCAGGAGACCCTTCTGCCTCAGCCTTCCAAGTAGCTGGAACTACAGGCATGCACCACCATGTCTGGCAAATTTTTTGATTGATTGTAGAGATGAGGTCTCACAAAGTTACCTAGGCTGGTCTCGAACCCGTGGGCTCAGGCAGTCCTCTCACCTCAGCCTCCCAAAGTGCTGGGATTATAGGCATGAGTCACTGTGCCCGGTTTTTTTCCTTTTTTTTGAGTTGAAGTCTTACTCTGTCACCCATGCTGGAGTGCAGGGGCACGCTCACGGCCACCCCAGCATCGACCTGTTGGGCTCAGGTGATACTTCCACTTCAGCCTCCGAAGTAGCCGGAATTATAGGCGGATGCTACCATGCCTGGCTAACTTTTTTCTTGATTTATTGTAGAGATGAGGTCTCGCCATGTTGCCCAGACTGATCTCGAACTCATGGGCTCAGGCAATCCTTTCATCTTGGCCTCCCAAAGTGCTGGGATTACAGGCTTGAGCCACCGTGCTCAGCCCACGCTGGTCTATAACTTCTGGTCTCAAATGGTCTTCCTGCCTTGACTTCCCAGAGTGCTGGAATCACAGGTATGAGCCACTGTACCTCACTACTTTCCTACTTTTACGGGCATAAAAGTTTGGAGGCTGGTCATTTGTGCAGCCTTTTTGGTCTTCTCCTAAGTGTTGGTGCTGGGAGCACAGACTTAGGGTAAGTGCATCTTATGGCTTGTAGATAGCAGGACGGGGATGATGGTCCTTGTCCTCTAACACCATGTTCCTGCTTGTTTTTTCTAGTGTGCAGTTTCCAAAAGTGAGAGTGGTGTCACTGCAAGAACTTGACATTATGTTAGGCATTGTGGGATCAAATTTCTTTCAATTACCCAATGGCTAGGCTAGTCTTCTTTCAACTCTTTTCCAGTCTCAGTGATACTGGGGGGAGAGACTTGGTCTGGTATTAAGCAGAACTAAATGAAATCACAAATATTTGATCATTTTGACCTACAAGAATGACAGCTTCTTTAAAATAGTTTAAAGTAGTAATATGTCTGTAAAGTATCTCTCTCTTTTTAAAAGAGAGTGAGCAGGTTTCAGGCTCAGAGCCTTCCTCTGGCCAAGGCAGAGAGTTGAAATTTAAAGAAAGTTATTTTCATTGTGTTTTACTTTTAGGGCAACTCTGTTTATGTGATTCTAGTTTTCTGTGTACAACTGTGATAGTTTTCCTTTTTAAACAGGTGTATTTAAGTAAACAAAATGTGTCAACTTCAAGACAAATATGTAATTAATAGTATATATCCTCAGATGGGACAAATGTTGGCAAGGTGTTGGTGGATGACTAAAGTTTGGGGGAAAGAACGTTAGGAGGACTGAGCTGTCTCTGGATTTGGGGGCCTATGTGATGCACATTAGAATTCTGCCAAAATATTTTGGCAAAGCCTCCAGCAACAACCACTGGGGAGAGGAGAACCTATTCAGTAAATGGTGCTTGAAAAACTGGCTGATCACATGCAGAAGATTGAAACAGGACTCCTAGCCGGGCTCGGTGGCTCAGCCTGTAATCCCGCGCCTTTTGAGGTGAGTGGATTGCCTGAGCTTGTGGGTTTGAGACCCGCCAGGGGAACTTGGTGAGACCTCATCTCTACAATAAATCAAAAAATTAGCCAGGTGTGGTAGCACGCGCTTGTAGTTCCAGCTACTTGGAAGACTGAGGCGGAAGGATTGCCGGAGCCCAGCAGGTCGAGGCTGCAGTGGCCGGGAGCGGCCACTGCACTCCAGTCTGAGCGACAGAGCGAGACTCCAATTCAAAAAAAAAAAAAAGAAACAGGACCCCTGTTTCTATCACCATACACAAAAAGTCAACTCTAAATGGATCAAATACCTAAACGTAAAACCTCAAACTATAAGAATCTTAGAAAATACAGGAGACACCCTTATGGAAATTGGAACTGGCAACCAATTCCTGATCAAAACCCCAAGTGCCCATACCATAAGACATAAGATAAAGTGGGACCTCATCAAACTGACAAGCTTCTGCAAAGCCAAAGAAACCATCAAGAAAGTGGGGAGGCAATCCACAGAATGGGAAAAAATATTTGCCAACTGTATATCTGACAAAGGCCTAACATCCAGGATCTACAAGGAACTCAAATGCCCTGAAAGGGAAAAAACAAAGAGCCCCATTAAAAAGAGGGCAAAGACATGGATAGACACTTCTCAAAAGAAGATATATGGGCAGCCAACCAGACACATGAAAAAGTGCTCATCCTCACTAATCATCAGAGAAAGGCAAATCAAAACCACATTGAGATACCACCTAACCCCAGTAAGAATGACCATCATTAATAAAACAAACAACAACAGATACTGGCGAGGATGTGGAGAAAAAGGAATGCTTCCACACTGCTGGTGAGAATGCAAACTAGTGCAACGTCTTTGGAAGACTGTGGCAATTTCTGAAAGAACTAGAAATGACTTTCCATATGACCCAGCAATCCCCCTATTGGGAATATACCCTGAGGAACTCAAGTCATTCTATCAAAAAGATACCTGCACACATATGTTTGTTACAACTCTATCCACAATAGCAAAAACATGGAACCAACTATGCTGCCCATCGAAACTGGACTGTATAAAAAAATGTGGTACATATATACAATGGAATATTATGCAGCCATAAAGAAGGACAAATATATGGACTTTGTAGCAACTTGGATTTAGAGTCTGTCATACTCAGTGATCTATCACAGAAACAAAGAACAGAGTACCATATGTTCTCACTCATAAGTGGACCTTGAACAATTATTATATGAAAGGGATTGGCAGTAGTGGGAAACTGCCAGGGGAGGTGGGATGGGATTGGCAGTTGAAGGAAACTGCCGGGCGGTGGGGCACACCTCATCAACAAGGGTACCTGCATAATGAACATCTGTATACCTAACCCTGAATAGTACCCCACATCTTTAAAATAAAAAAAAATCATGGTGAAGAAATAAAAATATAATTATATAATGTTTCCCTGAATATTTTTTTTTTTTTGAGGTGGAGTTATACTCTGTCACCCAGACTGGAGTGCCGTGGCCACTGCAGCCTCGACCTGGTGGGCTCCAGCGATCCTTCCTCCTCAACCTTCCAAGTAGCTGGAACTACAGGCACGCACTACCACGACCGGCTAATTTTTGATTTATTGTAGAGATGCGGTCTCGCCAAGTTGCCCAGGCGGGTCTCGAACACGCGGGCTCAGGCAATCCACTCACCTCAGCCTCCCAAAGCACTGGGATTATAGGCTGAGCCACCGAGCCCAGCTTCCCTAAATATTCTTACAGGCTCTCATTTTGCTAACTCTACCTTAAAAAAAAAACAACAAAAAAAACAAAAAAAAAACATTAAAATATACAGGAGACTCCATTATGGAAACTGGAACTAGCAATCAATTCCTGATCAAAATCTCAAGTGCCTATGCCATAAGAGATAAGATAGACAAGTGGGACCTTGTCAAACTGACACGCTTCTGCAAAGCCAAAGAAACCATCAAGAGAGTGGGGAGACAGCCCACAGACTAGGGAAAAAAATATTTGCCAACCGCATATGTGACAAAAGGTCTAACATCCAGGATCTACAAGGAACTCAAACGTGAAATAAACACACAAAAAAACAAAGAACCCCATTACAAAGTGGACAACAGTTATGAATAGACACTTCTCCAAAAAAGATATACGAGCAGCCAACAGATGCATGAAAAAATGCTTAGCCTCACTAGTCACCAAAGAAATGCAAACTAAAACCACACTGAGAAACCACGTAGTTCCAGTCAGAATGACTGTCATCAATAACTCAAAAAAGGACAGGATGTGGGGGGAAAAGGGAAAAATTCTACACTGTTGGTAGGAGTGTAAACTAGTACAACCTCTGTGGAAAACAGTGTGGTGATTCTTAAAAGATCTAAAAATTGACCTTCCGTACGACCCCACAACCCCCCTGCTGGGAATATACCCAGAGGAACTCAAATCACTCTATGAAAAAAGATACCTGCACATGCATGTTTATTGCAGCGTTATTCATTATTCATTATTAATTGCAAAAACATGGAACCAATTGCTAGATTAAAAAAAATGTGAGTCAGGCTTGGTGGCTCAGCCTGTAATCCCGCGCCTTTGGGAGGCTGAGGTGAGAGAATTGCTTAAGCCCGCGGGTTCAAGACCCGCCTGGGCAGCAAGACCTCATCTCTACAATAAATCAAAAAATCAGCCGGGCGTGGTAACGCATGCCTGTAATTCCGTCTACTTGGAAGGCTGAGGTGGAAGGATCGCCAGAGCCCAGCAGGTTGAGGCTGTGGTGGCCGGAAGCAGCCACTGCACTCCAAGTCTGGGCGACAGAAAGAGACTCCAACTCCAAAAAAAAAAAAAAAAAAAAAGTGGTATATATACATGATGGAATGTTACACAACCTTAAAGAAGGACAAGATTACGAACTTCACAGCAACTTGAATGGACTTAGAGGCTATAATACTGAGTGATCTATCACAGAAACAGAGCTGAGTATTACATGTTCTCACTCATAAGCGGGCCTTGAAAAATATCATGATACTATAAGAAAGGTGCTGGCAGTAGTGGGAAACTGCCAGGGAATGGTGGAGGCACACCTCATCAACAAGGGTACCCGCATAATGAACATTTATATACCTAACCCTGAATTATACCCCACATCTTTAAAATAATAAATTAACAAAACAAAACAAAACACACACTCTCTAGTTGGCTTCTCATCTCACTCAGGGAAAAGCCAAAGTCCCTATAACACTTAACACTCACAAAGACCTATGGTATCTGGTCCCTAATGCCTCTCACTTCACCTTTTACTAGTCTCCACCCTGAACGCCTCACTCAGTCTTGGTGGCCTCCTTGCTCTCACTTTTCTCTGAAATGTTCTTCATGCAAATATACATATGGCTTACTCTTTTATCTCATTTAGGACTTTGCTAATATGTGACTTTATCAGTGATACTCCCAATACCCTCTAATTTTTCTACATAGCTCTCATTACCATGTGTCACACCATGTACATAATTTTTTTACAGTCTGTTCCCTCTAAAATGTAAGCTTCATGAAAGTGGACGTTTTAGTATGTTTTGTTCACTGCTCTATCCCCAGTCCTTAGAGCACTGCCTGGAATACAGAGCATTCATTAAATACTTTTTCTTTTCTTTTTTTTTTTTTTTTTTTGAGTTGGAGTTTCACTCTGTCGCCCAGACTGAAGTGCAGTGACCACTCCCGGCCACCGCAGCCTCGACCCGCTGGGCTCTGGCAATCCTTCCACCTCAGCCTTCTGAGTAGCCGGAATTACAGGCGCATGCTACCACGCCCAGCTGATTTTTGATTTATTGTAGAGATGAGGTCTTGCTGCCCAGGCAGGTCTCGAACTCGTGGGCTCAGGTAGTCCACTCACCTCAGCCTCCCAAAGGTGCGGGATTACAGGCTGAGCCACTGAGCCTGGCAATACTTTTTCAATACATTAAAAAAAAAGAATTCTGCCAAATTAAAAAATCCAAAGTCTGTATGTGTGTGTGTGTGTGTGTGTGTGAGAGAGAGAGAGAGAGAGAGAGAGAGAGGGAGGGAGAGGGAGAGAGAGAGAGAGAGGAAGAGAGAGAGAGAAAGAGAGAGAGGAAGAGAGAGAGAGAGAGAACGAGAGAGAGCGCCACGGAGAGAGATGGGCTTGGTTCTGTGAGACCAACACGGTGAGATGCAGCCATCTTCACTTGAAGCATAAAGCATCATGTACATTAGGAGAATTGACAGGCAGGACTTGCTTTTTCCCTTCCGAGGGTGTCCTTAGGAACTTCCCCAGGAGGAAGTGGTGGCGGTTGCTGAGCTCCTCATTGCTGTTTGGCACTGTTTTCCAGCTCTCTTTTCCCTAAGAACAAAGACTCATTCTCTGGTTCATTACAATTATTTCGTATTCTGTGAGTCAGACTGGCTTGTGGCGAGGCTTTAAGATATCTTTTGAAAACTTTGCTGTTTAGAAATAAGGACCCAAGAACTCAGCAGGCACTGGACATTCCCTCAGGCACTAGAGACTTCACTGTTCCACAGGAACATCTTCTTCCTAGGTGGAATTATAGAATAGAATCTGGAAATTTTCCTCAGAATTAGAAATAGTAGCAAAAATTAAGGTATGGTAGAATGAGCATGGGATTTGGAACTTGGAGCTCAAATCCTGGTTTTGCCAGTTCCAAGTTTGTGTTGTGATTTTGGCAAGTTTCTTTCTTTCTTTTTTTTGGTCGCCCAGACTGGAGTGCAGTGGCCGCTCCCGGCCACCGCAGCCTCGATCTGCTGGTCTCTAGTGATCCTTCCGCCTCAGTCTTCCAAGTAGCTGGAACTACAGGCGCACGCTACCACACCCGGCTAATTTTTTGACTTATTATAGAGACGAGGTCTCACCAAGTTGCCCAAGTGGGTCTCGAACCCGCGGGCTCAGGCAATCCACTTACTTCAGCCTCCCAAGGCGCAGGCTGAGCCACCGAGCCCGGCAAGTTTCTTGTGTCTCAGTTTACTCATCTGTAAAATGAGAGGGGTGCTAATATTCATTTCCTAAGGTTGTTGTGCGTTGGTTCATAGGCAGCCCTTAAAAGCTGCCTGGAAGATAATAAGCATTAGCTATTGTTACTGTCAGTATAATTCTATGTAAAGTGTTGACACTGTAAGTTGTTGTGACCCTTTCGGGGACTGTCAGAATAAATCAGAGGGGAGCATTTCTTTGCCAAGGAGGAGTTTTGGTGATTTTTCTTTACCTATCGAAGAATTAGAAGCAGTTTTGAACTTTTCAGGAAACTAAAAAAAAACAAGACCAGTCACCCTTTGCTTCCCAGTAGTACTCTTTATTATTATTATTTTTTAGTGTAAGGAAGCATTTATTGAGCACCTGTGATACAACTGTGGCCCAGGCCAAGAGGCAGAGTCAGGCCAAGGCTTCAGCCAGTCTCTGGGACATGGGGGGTCTTGGGCCCGACCTCTGCCCCTCACCAACACAGATCCAGCTGAGGTGAACTGTATCCAAATAGCTCCTCTATTTCCTGAAGTCCCTTGGGATAACCCAGTGTTATTATTGATACAGTTGAAAACTGTCACATGTATTCTGCAGGTCACTTGTGACATGGAATGGCATTTTCAGGCATTTCTTCTCTTAAATGTTTCTGAATGTTTATCATGTGTTTTTTATCTTCACTGCATCAGAAATTTCTTACCTGCCTCTTATTAGTTTGAGTTGTTGATTGGAATGTTATAATCCTTGTCACTCTGGCAAAAATCCTGGGTTCATTCATTGAGTTCTCCTTCCTCTGAGTACTTATTTCCATTTGTAAAAATAGGTTATTTTTCCAAGTTCCAGTTTCTCTGGAAGAGGATGAGTTTGTTTTTACAAGCTTGTCTGCTGTCCTCCAACTTTCATCCTTATGGTACCTTGAAAACAATTGCCTTGTGAATTTTCACTTCTGTCAAGTGTGCTTTCTGTTTTTTTCAACTGTTTTATTTTGGGGGGAGGGGGAAATATACCCTTTTTTCTCCCTCCCCTGGATTGCTTATATTAATGACCAATAATTATTTGTACTTCCCCCCCATACTCATAATTATTTATAAATAAAATATTTGTGTGTGTGTTTTATTGCCATTGTTTTACAAAAAATAGAAGCATAGTAGTAGATAGTCCCTTATTGCATACTTTTTTATTTTACTGTTCTGGCCCAATGAATTGATTTTTTTTTTTTTTTGGAATAAGATTATTTTTAGGCTGGGTGCAGTGGCCCACGCCTGTAATCCCAATACTTTGGAGGCCAAGATGGGAGAATTGTGTCAGCCCAGGAGTTCGAGACCAGCCTGGGCAACCTAGCGAGATCTTGTATCTACAAAAATTCAAAAAAATTAGCTGGACGTCGTGGCACATACCTGTAGTCCCAGTTACTTGCGAGACTGAGATGGAAGGATTGCCTGAGCCTAGGAGGTCAAGCTGCAGTGAGTAGTGACCGTTCCACTGCACTCCAACCTGGGTGACAGTGTGAGACTCTGACATAAAAGATTATTTTTAGCCAATGGGGGGGCTTTTAGGACATTTAGCAAATCTGAGCACACTTTCGTATCTGCATTGTAAGAAATATTTACTTTGTTTATGTTGATAGTTGTTGAGCTTGGTTCATATTAAACAATATGATTATATCATCATCATCATCATCATCATCATTGTATCATCATCCTGGTGATGGAGAGAGGCAATGAGTGTGGAGTATGAGCTTTGATGTCAGACATACTGCATGCCCATTTCAGCCACAAATCACTAATGAACAGCATGTAATTGTGGACGTACTTAGCTTTTTCAAGTCTTTCTTACACTGTGTGGAAAATCAGATGGTGATAACAGTACCTACTTCCCAGGGTTATAGTGGGAATTAGCTGTAATAATGTTACATGGCACACTCAGTAACAATTTAATAAACTAAGCACATTTTCTTTTTTGTGATTAGTCATACCTGGGTAATTACTGGAAATTAAAGGCTAGAATGATTATCCAATAATTTATTCAGCAGGTACTTGTTTATACAGCATATGTTGGCATTAAGGATGCAAACTGGATGAGATGGTTGCTGTCTTCAAGGAACTCAAAATTGAGTCTGGGAGATGAACATGTAAATTCTGGACTGTTATGGTGACCTGTAATAATAATGAATAAAATCATGCCATGTACTGTGAACCCAGAGCATAGTGTGGTACCAGTAAGTAGGAAAGAAGGGAAGACAATGCCACTGTCAGATTTGCATTTTAGGTGGATTGCTTCTGCTCGGGATGTGGGGGTGGGGCGGGGGATGAGCAGCATAGGGGTTGGGCAGGGTGAGATGGAGTCTGAGAGCGCTGAGAACAGAGGGGAGTGAAAGTGAGACTGGGGAAGAGGTAGAAGGATTGAGAAGGTTTAGACTGGAGTCTTGATGAGATTCAGTGACTGACCTGGATGTGGGAGATAAGATGTTCTGGATCTATGATGAAGAAGCTTTGCGCTAAAGAGCAAAAGCCAAATAGCCAACAAACAGATACATTATATAAAGATACTGAAATTCACTGGCAATCAAGGAAATGCAGATTAAAGCCACCACTTTTCACCCATCAGACTGACAAAACCTCAGAACAATACTCTAGACTACTGTTAGCAAGAAAAAAGAGAAAAGGATAGTCTCATGCACTGCTGGCCAGAAAGCAGAAATGAGAACAAATGTATGTTGGTTTTTAAAATTAAAACAAAGTTTTAAAATTTATTTTTAATGTTTTTGGAGAAGAGGGCCTTGCTGTGTTGCCCAGGCTGGCATCGAATTTCTGGGGCTCAAGCTATCCTCTCACCTCAGACTTCCAAGTAGGTGGGAGTCTTAGCTGCCTGCCACCACGCCCACTGTTTCTGTTTTTTTATTTTATTTATTTATTTATTTTTGAGTTGGAGTCTCACTCTGTCACCCAGACTGGAGTGCAATGGCCGCTCCCGGCCACCGCAGCCTTGACCTGCTGGGCTTCGGCGATCCTTCCACCTCAGCCTTCCAAGTAGCCGGAATTACAGGCATGCGCTACCATGCCCGGCTGATTTTTTGATTTATTGTAGAGATGAGGTCTCACTGCCCAGGCGGGTCTCGAACCTGCGGGCTCAAGCAATCCACTCACCTCAGCCTCCCAAAGGCGCGGGATTACAGGCTGACCCACCGAGCCCGGCTGCTTCTGTTTTTTTAAAGCAAGCTTTTGGCTTGAATGTTTCATTCTCTCAGACTGTGGACTCTGGACTCTGACCAAACAGGGAGACCCCACTGGCTATTGACTTAATGGGACTTCTAATTTCCTGTTTAACTCAGTCCTGCATGCAGGAGCTCTTGCTTCTCTCCATTCTCTTCCTTCTTGATTTCTGGCTCCTTCTCAGCTGCCAACACCTGTTTCTGGTTTTGAAGTTCCCCATCACCAAGGGACTCGCTGGATGGAAGTCTGTCTACCCCAGAGGACAATTATTGTGTATATATTAGTAGCTTTTGAAATTATCAGAAGCTGTGATTTAACCCTTTTAAGAATAGGTTATTTTTCCAATTCCAGTTTCTTTGGAAGAGGATGAGTTTGATTGTTTTTACAAGCTTGTCTGCTATCCTCCAGCTTTCATCCTTATGGTACCTTGAAAACATCTGCCTTGCGAATTTTCACTTCTGTCAAGTGTGCTTTCTGTTTTTTGTCAACTGTTTTATTTTGGGGGGTTGCTTTTATATATATATATATATATATATATAATTTTTAAAAATGTCTTTAAAAATTTTTTATTATAAAGATGTGGGGTACAATTAAGGATTAGGTATATAGACATTGATCATACAGGTACCCTTGTTGATGAGGTATGCCCCTCCCTTCCCTAGTAGTTTCCCTCAACTGCCAATCCCCCCCCCACCACAGCTTCCCACTACTGTCACTTGCTTTCTTACAGCGTTATAATTGTTCAAGGTCCGCTTATGAGTGAGAACATATGGAAATCTGTTCTTTGTTTCTGTGATAAATCACTGAGTATGATTGACTCCAAATCCATCCAAGTTGCTGCAAAGTCCATATATTTGTCTTTCTTTATGGCTGCATGATATTCCATTGTGTATATGTACCACATTTTTTTATCCAGTCCAACTTCGATGGGCAACACAGTTGGTTCCATGTTTTGCTATTGTGAACAGAGGTGCAACAAACATACGTGTGAGCCGGGCTCGGTGGCTCGGCCTGTAGTCCCGCGCCTTTGGGAGGCTGAGGTGAGTGGATTGCCTGAGCCCGCGGGGCAGGCGAGACCTCATCTCTACAATAAACCAAAAAGCAGCTGGGCGTGGTAGCACATGCCTATAATTCTGGCTACTTGGAAGGCTGAGGCGGAAGGATCGCCAGAGCCCAGCAGGTTGAGGCTGCGGTGGCTGGGAGTGGTCACTGCACTCCAGTCTGGGTGACAGAGTGAGACTCCAACTGAAAAAAAAAACAAAAACGTGTGCAGGTATCTTTTTTGTAGAATGATTTTGTTCCTCTGGGTATATTCCCAATAGGGGAATTGCTGTGTTATATGGAAGGTCAATTTCTAGTTCTTTCAGAAATTGCCGCACAATCTTCCTAAGAGGTTGTACTAGTTTGCATTCCCACCAGCAGTGTAGAAGTGTACCTTTTTCTCCACATCCTTGCCAGCATCTGTTGTTGTTTGTTTTATTAATGATGGTCATTCTTACAGGGGTTAGGTGGTAACTCAATGTGGTTTTGATTTGCATTTCTCTGATGAGTAAGGCTGAGCACTTTTTCATGTGTCTGTTGGCTGTCCATATATCTTCTTTTGAGAAGTGTCTATTCATGTCTTTTGCTCACTTTTTATTTTTATTTTTATTTTTTGTTTTTTGTTTTTTTGAGTTGGAGTCTCACTCTGTCGTCCAGACTGGAGTGCAGTGGCCGCTCCCACCACAGCCACCACAGCCACCGCAGCCTCGACCTGCTGGGCTCCGGCGATCCTTCCACCTCAGCCTTCCAAGTAACTGGAATTACAGGCGCGCGCTACCACGCCTGACTAATTTTTTGATTTATTGTAGAGATGAGGTCTCACCAAGTTGCCTAGGTGGGTCTCAAACCTGCGGGCTCAGGCAATCCCCTCACCTCAGCCTCCCAAGGCGCGGGATTATAGGCTGAGCCACCGAGCCTGGCTTTTGCCCACTTTTTAAAGGGTCTGTTTGTTTTTTTCCTTTGGGCGCATTTGAGTTCCTTGTAGATCCTAGATATTAAACCTTTGTCAGATATACAATTGGCAAATATTTTTTCCCATTCTGTAGGCTGTCTCCCTGCTCTCTTGATGGTTTCCTTTGCTTTACAGAAGCTCTTTAATTTGATGAGGTCCTACTTGTCTTTTTTCTTAAGGTATTGACCTATAGGGTTCTGAATAGGAATTGGTTCCCAGCTCCTGTGTTTTCTAAGATTCTTATAGTTTGAGGTTTTACGTTTAGGTCTTTGATGCATTTAGAGTTAATTTTTGTATATGGTGATAGGTAGGGGTCCTGTTTCAATCTTCTGCATGTGGTCAGCCAGTTTTCCCAGCACCATTTACTGAATAGGTTCTCCTTTCCCCAGTGGTTGTTGCTGGAGGCTTTGTCAAAGATGAGTTGGTTGAGGAATTGAGGCTTTGCTTCCGTAATCTCTATTCTGTTCCATTGGTCTATATGCCTGTTCTTGTACCAAAGCCACGTTGTTTTGATTACTGTAGCCTTATAGTAAAGTTTGAAGTCTGGAAGTGTGATACCTCCTGCTTTGTTTCTTTTGCTAAGGATTGTTTTGACTACTCATGGTTGTTTATGTTTCCATATGAATTTCTGTATTGTCATTTCCAGGTTTGAGAAGAATCATATTGGTAACTTAATGGGTATTGCGTTGAATCTGTAGATTGCCTTTGGTAGGATAGACATCTTAACAATGTTGATTCTTCCTATCCATGACCATGGAATATTTTTCCATTTGTTTGTGTCTTCTTGGATTTCTTTAAGCAGTGTTTTGTAATTCTCATTGTAAAGGTCTTTCACTTCTCTGGTTAAGAAGATGCTGAGTTATTTCATTTTTTTGGTGGCTGTTATAAATGGGATTGTGCTTTTTATTTGGGTCTCTGTCTGCTTGTTGTTAGTGTATAGGAATGCAACTGTCTTTTGCACATTTATTTTATACATTTTGTACATTTATTTTGTACCCCGAGACTTTGCCAAAATCCTTTATCAGTGCAAGCAGGTTTTTGATAGATTCTCTTGGATTTTTAAGGTATAGGATCATATCAGCAAAGAGGGATAACTTGATTTCCTCTTGTCCTATTTGGATACCCCTGATTTCCTTCTCTTGTCTAATTACCTGAGCTAGGACTTCCAATACGATATTGAACAAGAGGGGTAAGAGTGGGCAACCTTGTCTTGTTCCAGTTTTCAGGGGAAATGTTTCTAGTTACTGTTCATTTAGCAATATGTTAGCTGTGGGTTTGTCGTAGATGGCACTTACTATTGTATGTTCCTTCTATACGTAGGTGTTTGGTGATTTTTATCAAGAAGGGATGCTGGATTTTATCAAAAGCTTTTTCTGCATCTAATGAGATAATCATGTGCTTTTTGTTTTTACATCTGTTGATTTATTTAATTACATTTATGGTTTGTGAATGTTGAACCAGCCCTGCATCCTGGGGATGAAGCCTACTTGGTCATGGTGGATGATTTTTGAGATGTGTTTTTGGGTCCGAATTGCTAGAATTTTGTTGAGGATTTTTGCATCAATATTCATAAGGGATATTGGCCTGTAGTTCTCTTTCTTTGTTGGATCTTTACCCGGTTTGGTTATCAGTGTAATGTTAGCTTCGTAAAATGATTTGGGGAGAATTCCATCTTTCTCAATTGCTTGTCATACTTTCAATAGGATTGGTATCAGCTCCCCCTTGTATGTTTTGGAGAATTCTGCTGGAAAGCCTTCGGTCCAGGGCTTTTTTTTGTAGGTAGTTTTCGTATGACAGAGTCAATTTCCTGGGTTGTTATTGGTCTATTAAGTGTCTCAATGTCTTCTTGTTTTAATCTGGGGAGTTTGTGTGATGTCAGAAAGTCCTCCATTTCATCTAGGTTATCAAGTTTGTTTCCATATAGGTGTACGTAGTAATCTCTCATAATCTTTTGTATTTCTTCGGTGTCAGTTGTGATTTGATCTTTTGTATTTCTGATTATGTTTATTTGGGCTTTTTCTCTTTTTTTCTTGGTCATTCTGGCTAGGGACCCATCAATCTTGTTAATTCTTTCAAAGTACCAGCTTTTTGTTTTGTTGATATTTTCTATTTTTGTCTTCTACGTCCCATATTTGGGCTCTTATTTTTGTGATTTGGATTCTTCTGCTAAAGTTGGGGTTTTGGTGGTCTTCTCTTTCCAGCTCCCTTAGGTGATTTGTTATGTCTCCACTTATGATCTTTCCATTTTCTTAATGTGTGCTCGTAGAGATATAAATTCCCCTCTTAGAACTGATTTCATGGCATCCAAGAGGTATTGGTAGGATTTTTCTTCATTTTCATCTGTTTCCAGGTATCTTTCAATTTCTTCTTTTTTCAGTGTTGACCCAATCATTGTTTAGCATCATGCTGTTTAGTGCCCACGTCTTTGTGGGCTTTAGGGACATTTTTGGTGTTGATATTTATTTTTATTCCACTGTGGTCTGAGAAGGTGCATGGCAGCATTTCAATCTTATGAGATGTGTTTATGTTTGATGTGTGGACAATAATGTGGTCAATCTTGGAGTACATTCCATGTGGTGATGAGTAGAATGTATATTCTGTGGTCATTGGTTGGAGTGTTGTGTAGGTATCAATTAAGTTCATTAGTTCAAGAGTCTCATTGAGGTTCTGGGTCTCCCTGCTGATTTTTTGTCTTGATGATCTATCTAGGGTTGTGAGTGGGGTATTAAAGTCCCCAGCTATGATCGTGTTAGAGTCAGTCTCTTTTCAAAGTTTGCCTACTAGCTGCTTTATGAAAAATGGTGCTCCTCTGTTGGGTGCATATATGTTTAGTATGGATATTTCTTGTTGATGGATTGTACCTTTTATCATTACATAGTGACCTTTTTCATCTTTTTTTTTTAATTTTTGATAGCTTAAAGGATATTTTGTTTGAGATTCAGATTGCAACTATAGCTTTCTTTTGTGTAACATTGACCTGGAATTTTGTTTACCATCTTCTTATTCTGAGTCTGTGATTGTCCTTTCTTGTGAGATACGTCCCTTGGAGATGATATATTGTTGTCTCATGAAATTTTGTTCATTTTGCCATCTGATGTCTTTCAGCAGTACATTTAGTCTATTCACATTCAGGCTTATCATGTGAGGCTTTTATCTCTGTTATGATGTTTTTATAGAGTTGTTGTTGTACTTGTTTGTTTGTTGACTTTCTTTTGGCATTTTGGGTTGGTTCATGTGCGTTTTCAATCCTTTTCCTGTACTCTTGGAAGAACATTGTTGTTCTTTGTCCCTTTTATTCTGTGTTTAAGACTTTCTTAGATTTTCTTGTGGATAGTCTGGAGGCAGTATAATTTCTTAGGGATTGGATGTCTAGGAAGATTTTAATTCTCCCTCCCTGATAAAGCTTAGCTTGCCTGGTTAGGTTATTCATGGTTAAAATTGTTCATCTTTGAGAATTTTGAATATTGGACTCCAAGCTCTCTTAGTCTGAAATTTTTCTTTAGATAAATCTGCTAAAATTCTAATTGGTCTTTCCTGGTAGGTAGGCTGACCTTTATCTCTTGCTGCTTTTAGGATTATTTATGTTATACCTACTTTGTTCAAGGATTTGTTTGTGGCTAGGGATTTGTTTTCTCATTTGTTGTCTTGCAGGGGTTCTCTGAATCTCTTGTGTTTGAATTTTTGCATCACTGATGAGGTGAGGGAAGTTTTCTTGA
>NW_007252960.1:251417-265916 GCF_000164805.1 Carlito syrichta | reverse complement strand
AGAGATATAAATTCCCCTCTTAGAACTGATTTCATGGCATCTCAGAGGTTTTGGTAAGATATTTCTTCATTTTCACTTGTTTCTAGGAATCTTTCAATTTTTTCTTTGATTTCAGTGTTGACGCATTATTTAGCATCATGCTGTTTAGTGTCCATGTCTTTGTGGGCTTTTGGGAAATGTTGTTGGTTTTGATATTTTTTTTTATTCCACTGTGGTCTGAAAATGTGCATGGCAAGATTTCAACCTTATGGAATTTTTTTATGCTTGATATATGGCCAAGGATGTGATCGATCTTGGAGTATGTTCCATGTGGTGATGAGTAGAATGTATATTCTGTGGTTGTTCGGTGAAATAATCTGTAGGTATCTACTAAGTCCATTTGGTCAAGTGTCAAGTTTAGGTTCTGGATCTCCTTGTTGATTTTTTGCCTTGATGATCTATCTAGGGCTGTCAGTGGGGTATTCAGGTCCCCTGCTATAATAGTATTAGAGTCAATATCTTTTTTTAGTTTATTTAGTAGTTGCTTTATAAATACTGGTGCTCCTGTGTTGGGTGCATATATGTTTAGGATGGATATTTCTTGTTGATGGATTGAACCTTTTATCATTATGTAGTGTCCTTTTGCATCTTTAAAAATTTTTTATAGCTTAAATGTTGTTTTGTCTGATAATAAGATTGGAACTCCTACATTGTTTTGTGATCTTTTTGCCTGACAACTCATTTTCCATCCTGTATCTTTGAGTCTGTGTGCATCCCTTGTAGTGAGATGGGTTTCCTGGATGCAGCAAATATTGGGGTCATGGTTTCTTATCCAGTCTACCATTCTGTGTCTTTTCAGTGGAACATTTAGACTATTCACATTCAGGCTGATTACTGAAATGTGATTGTTTATCCCTGTAATGAGGTTCTTATAAAATTTTTTCTTTGTTTGCTTGTTTTCTTTCAGCTTTGAGTTTAATGTATGTGTGTGTTTTCAAGTTTCTTGTTGCATTGTATTCTCTGTTGATTCAGTGCTCTGGTGTTCTCTTGGGAAGTTTGTGGTCATTCTTTTTTTTCTTTCTTCTGTGCTTAATACCTTTTTAAGTGTCTCCTGTAGAGCTGGCCTTGAAGCTGCATAATCTCTTAGGGATTGAATGTCTGGGAAGGATTTTAATTCTCCATCACTGATGAAGTTCAGCTTGGCTGGATAGGAAATTCTTGGTTGTAATTATTTTTCTTTGAGGACTTTGAATATGGGGCTCCAGTCCTTTCTTGCTTGTAGTGTTTCTCCTGATAGGTCTGCTGCTATTCTGATTGGTTTTCCCTGGTAGGTACTCTCACCTTTCTCTCTTGCTGCGTTTAGGATTTTTTCTTTTGTGCCTACTTTGTGTAGGCGAATTACTATGTGTCTCGGGGTTGGTCTTCTCATTTGATGTCTTATGGGGGTTCTCTGTATCTCTTGTGCTTGGCTGGTCACATCTCTGGTGAGATGGAGAAAGTTTTCTTGGATTATCTCCTGGAATACTTCTTCCAAATTGTTCTCATTTTCTCTTTCTTCTTCTGGGATACTAATCAGGCATAGGTTCGGCCTCTTGATATAATCGCACATCTCTTGTAGGCTTTGTTCTTTCTTTCTGAGCCTTCTTTCTATGGTTTTTACAGATTGGGTTAATTCCATGTTCTGGTCTTCAAGTTCTGAGATTCTTTCTTCAACTAGATTAATTCTGTTTTCCATGCTTGTCATCTTGTTATTTATTTCCTGGATGAAATTTTTTATTGCCAGAATCTCTGTTACAAGTACTTTCAGTGCTACATCTTGTCTTTCTTGAGTCTTATTCACTCTTTCCAACCATTCCCTAATCCCTGTCATGATCTGGGGCCAGTTGTTGGTGACTTCCATTGTTTGGGCACCAAGTCCGATTTCTCAGGAGTTTTGTCTTTGGTAGACTTGGAATTGCCTGAGGTTTTCCTTTGGCTTTTCCTCATTTGTGACAGATCTCTTCTTTTTTTCTTTGGTTCTGTTTTCAGTATCAGTAGGAGAGGCTTTCCCTTCTGATGTTTCCTCAGTCCTCTATTCTTCCCTGATCCGGACTCTGGATTTGTTCTATTTTGGAATAGGATGGTGGATGGGAAGCTTTGCTGTCTGTTGTAGTTTTTGAAATCCGAGTAAAGTGAGGAATGGGGCTGTAGGAATCAGATGCACCGATCTCTTTGGAGTTCTTCCTCATCCTTTTCTGACCACACCCTTTGTCCCATAACTGGATCAGGGTAGGGCGTGGGGCACCTGGAACTCAGCACTTGTCAGGTCCCTCTGAAGTTTGTGCTCTCAGGATATTTCCTCTGGACCATGATCAATCCCTGAGTAGTTGATCTGATACAGTCTGGCTTTCTAGTGTTTGAGGAGAGATCCCAGGGCCAGGCTTTCCATCCAAGAAAGAAGGGAGAAGCTGGCTCTCATGGCATTCCCGCCGGCTCCTGCACCTCCTTGTTTCTTTTAACCCTTCTTTCCGAAATACTTCCAATATCTGCTTTGCTGTCACTGGTGAGTTGGGGTGTTTTGCTAGTGCACAGAGTTAAAGGAATTTGGGATATTCCGATGCTCGATTACCACAAAACTGCCTTTGCCACTCAAATAATTTCTGCCTTGAAGATGTGTATGGCTTCCTCACTTGAAGAAGTTAACCTGAAACTGGAAGTTATTGTGAAGGTGGTTGACTCCCTTGGCATTCAGGAGAAGGGTACTTAGCTGGGAAGTCCACACTCTAATTTGCCTTGTTTCTTTTAATCCTTCTTTCTGAATTACTTCCAATATTTGCTTTGCTGTCACTGGTGAGTTGGGGTGTTTTACTAGTGCACACAGACTGTACACAGAGTTACTGATGACATTCCGGGGGTGGAGGGGCTGGGAGGGAGTGGTAATTGCTACACAAAGGTCTCAAGAGCAGAAGAGATGGGAGTGAAGAGGCGCCGAGGGCTTTACCCTTGGAGAGGCACAGCCTAGCCCCATGAGCACAGTCCTGGGAGAAGTGTCCCGAGGGGTCCCTGGCTTGCGCTCCTGTGTTGCTTATATTAATGACAATAATTATTTGTATTTCCCCCATCCTCATATAATTATTTACAAATAAAATGTCCGTTTGTGTGTTTTATTGCCATTGTTTTACAAAAATAGAAGTATAATTAATGTTCTGCATCTTTAATTTTTCTCTTGGTACTCCTCTGCTGAAACCTTTCCAATTAGTTCTTATGATTCTTTTTTTTTTTGAGTCGGGGTCTCACTCTGTCACCCAGGCTGGGGTGTAGTGGCACACTCATAGCCACCCCAGCATCAACCCACTGGGCTCAGGTGATCCTTCCACCTCAGCCTTCCAAGTAGCCAGAACTATAAGGCGCACGCTACCATGCCCGGCTAATTTTTTGATTTATTGTAGAGATGAGGTCTCTCCAAGTTGCCCAGGCTGGTCTCGAACCCCTACTCTCAGGCAATCATCTCATCTCCGCCTCCCAAAGTGTTGGGATTACAGGCTTGAGCCACCGCACCCGGCCTAATTCCACTTCTTTTTTTTTTAATTTGGAGTCTCACTCTGTCGCCCAGGCTGGAGTACAGTGGCATACTCATGGCCACCCCTGCGTCGACCCACTGGGCTCATGCAATCCTTCTGCCTCAGCCTTCCAAGTAGCCAGAACTACAGGTGCTCACTATCTAGTAATTGCATGTGGTAGACATACAAACAGTTCCCTCTGGGATACTGACTTTGTTTCTAATGTTTACTGCTCTTGACAGTGAAACGATAGACACTACTGAGCATCATTCCATATATTCTGAGGATTTTATTTCTTCAGTATAGATTTCCAGGAGTTGGGCTGTTGGTCAAAGAGAGCAGCTTTTTTAGCCTGGGTGACATAGCAAGATCTTGTCTCTACAAAAAAATTGTTTTAAAAAAAGTAGCCAGGTGTGGTGGTGCATGCCTTTAGTCCCAGCTACTAGCGAGGCTGAGGCAGAAGGATCACCTGAGACCAGGAGGTGGAGGCTGTGGTTAGCCATGAGTGTGTCACTGCACTCCAGCCTTGGTGACAGAGTGAGATATTGACTCAACAAGAAAAAAGAGAGAGAGAGAGAGAGAGAGAGAGAGAGAGAGAGAGAGAGAGAGAGAGAGAAAGAGAAAGAGAGAAAGAGAGAGAGAAAACAGCTTCTTGCTTTCTAAACATTCTGCCAGCACTGCATGGGGCTGCCCTTTTCTTTCTTGTCAACAATGGTCATCAGTGTTGTTTTGAGGTTTTTTTGTTTTGTTTTGTGTTTTTTTGAGTTGAAGTCTCACTCTATCGCCCAGACTGGAGTGCAATGGCCGCTCCCGGCCACCACAGCCTCCACCTGCTGGGCTCCGGCGATCCTTCCGCCTCAGCCTTCCAAGTAGCTGGAACTACAGGTGCGCGCTACCACGCCTGGCTAATTTTTTGATTTATTGTAGCGATGAGGTCTCACCAAGTTGCCCAGGCGGGTCTCGAACCTGCGGGCTCAGGCAATCCACTCACCTCAGCCTCCCAAAGTGCTAGGATTACAGGCTGAGCCACCGAGCCCGGCCATTTCTTTTTCTATAATGTCATTTCAAGGATGTTATATAAATGCATCCTTTTGGGATTGACTTTTTTCCACTCAGCATAATTCCCTTGTGATTGATCCAGGTTGTTGCTTTTATTTATTTTGTCTTCCCTTTTCCTGCTGAAGAGCATTTCATGGTATGGATGTGCCAGTTTGTCTAATCATTAACTTATTGAAGTATTTCTGGTTTGTTGTCTTTTTTCGAGTTGGATTCTCACTCTGTCGCCCAGACTGGAGTGCAGTGGCCGCTCCTGGCCATCACAGCCTCGACCTGCTGGGCTCCAGTGATCCTTCTGCCTCAGCCTTCCGAGTAGCCGGAATTACAGGCATGCGCTACCATGCCCGGCTGATTTTTTGATTTATTGTAGAGATGAGGTCTCGCTGCCCAGGCGGGTCTTGAACCCGCGGGCTCAGGCAGTCCACTCACCTCAGTCTCCCAAAGGTGCGGGATTACAGGCTGAGTCACCGAGCCTGTCTTCTGGTTTGTTTTTAGTTTTTGACTGTTACAAATAATGCTGCTATGAACATTCATATGTAGGGCTTTTTGTGTGAACATGAGTTTTAATTTTTCTGGGATAAGTTTAATTTCACTGGCACAAGATGTCATTGCTAGGTTGTATGGTATTTGCATAGTTAGTTTTATATGAAACTGTCAAACTCTTGTCCAGGGTGGCTGTACTGTGTTACATTACCCCCAGTAATCCAGTTTTGCTGCAGCCTTGTCAGCATTTGGTTTTGTCATGACTCTCTATTTTAGTCATATCGCATGGTGGTTTTAATTTGTTTTCCCTAATGACTAAAGATATTGAATGTCTTCTCAAGTGCTAATTGGCCATCTATATATTTCCTTTGGTGAACTATCTGTTGATGTCGTATCGTTTTTCTAATTGGAGGCGCATTAGATTTACTCCTAGAGGTGGAATTACTGAGTCAAAGGGTATAGGCATTTATTTATTTATTATTCTTATTATTTTTATTATTTTTATTTGGAATCTTACTCTCTCATCCAGGCTGGAGTGTGGTAGCATGCTCACAGCCACCACAGCCTTGACCTCTTGGGCTCAGGTGATCCTTCCACCTCAGCCTTCCAAGTAGCTGGAACTACAGGTGCGTGCCACCATACCCAACTAAATTTTTGATTTATTGTAGAGACGAGGTCTCACCAAGTTATCCAGGCTGGTCTCGAAACCCTGGACTCAGTCCTCTAGCTTCCACCTCTCAATGTGCTGGGATTACAGGCATGAGCCATTGTACCCAGTGGACATGGACATTTAACAAAGCTATATTTCTTGATTTCTTTGCAAAAAGATGTAGCAATTAATATTCATATTCCCATCAAGAATAATCATTTCCCCATACTTTTTCTGGCACTATGATTGGTTTTAAAGTCCTTAATCCTAAGATGCTATCTTAGTGTTACTACACTTTCCTGGCTATTAGTGTGGTTGAATATGTTTTCATGTGTTTATTGGCCAACTGTATTTCATCCTTTCATAGCTGGTTGTTATTTTTGAATCAGAGTCTCACTCTGTAGACCAGGCTAGAATGCAGTGGCATGCTCACGGCCACGGCAGCCTCAACCTGCTGGGCTCAGGCAATCTTCCACCTTAGCCTTCCAAGTAGCTGGAACTACAGGCGTGTGCCACCATACCTTGCTAATTTTTTTATTCTTTATTTTTTTGAGTCAGAGTCTCACTCTGTTGCCCAGGCTGGAGTGCAGTGACAAGCTCGACCTGCTGGGCTCAGGCAATCTTTCCACTTCACGCTTCCAAGTAGCTGGAACTACAGGTGTGCATTACCATGTCCAGCTAATTTTTTAATGTATTGTAGAGATGAGGTCTCACCAAGTTGCCTAGGCTGTTCTTGAACTTGTGGGCTCAGGCATTCCTCTTGCCTTGGCCTCCCAAAGTGCTGGGACCACAGGCATGAGCAAACTGAACAAGACTCCAACTCAAAAAAAAAAGTTTGGCTTTTATATTAGAGCACTGTATCTTGTCCTCAGGTTCTTCATTATATTTCCTTGTTATTTTTATAGTAAAAGTTTTTCTTTTTATGGTTTACATTTTTCTTTGATCTTAACCCATCTAGAATTGAGTTCTGTCTGGTTTGAGATAGAAACTTATTCTAATTTTTTTTCAGTCCCACACTCTCTTGCATCAGTGCCATTGGGTAAATAGCCTATTCTTGTTTGTCAAGTGTTATCATTATTTTTTGAGTCAGAGTCTCACTCTGTTGTCAGTGGCGTGATCATGACTCACTGCAGTCTTAACCTCCTGGGCTCAGGGGATCCTCCCACTTCTACAGGCATATGTCACTATGCCCGGCTCACCATTTGATGTTTTTTAGAGATGAGGTCTTGCTATGCTGCCCAGGCTGGGTATTACCATTATTATATATAAACTTTTTCCGTATTTATTTGGATTTTGGGGGGAGGGCTCTCTATACTGTTCTATCAATTTGTTTTGTTTATTCCTATAGCCCAAATTACACTGTGTCAAGTCCTATAACAACAATATATATATATTGTTTTTGGAGTTGGAGTCTCACTCTGATGCCCAGGATGGAGTGCAGTGGCATGCTCACAGCCACGACAGCCTTGACCTGCTGGGCTCAGCTGATCCTTCTGCCTTAGCCTTCCAAGTAGCTGGAACCACAGGCTTGTGCCACCATGCCCTGCTAGTTTTTTTATTTATTGTAGAAACAAGGTCTTGTCAAGTTGTCCAGGGTGGTCTTAAACTCATGGGCTTAGGCACTCCTCTTGCCTCAGCCTCCCAAAGTGCTGGGATTATAGGCATGAACCACTGCACCTGGCTGATATTTATGTTTTAATAAAAGCTTCCATTCAGGAAAATTGTATTTCTATTTATCTATTGATTTTGATATTTATGTCCGTTAAATACATTTTATGGTTTTCTTCATATAGGATTTGTCTCTTTCTTGTTAAAAATAAGATTTATAGCCGGGCTCGGTGGCTCAGCCTGTAATCCCGTGCCTTTGGGAGGCTGAGGTGAGTGGATTGCCTGAGCCCGCGGGTTAGAGACCCGCCTGGGCAGCGAGACCTCATCTCTACAATAAATCAAAATATCAGCCGGGCGTGGTAGCACATGCCTGTAATTCCGGCTACTTGGAAGGCTGAGGCGAAAGGATCGCCGGAGCCCACAGGTCGAGGCTGCGGTGGCGGGAGCGGCCACTGCACTCCAGTCTGGGCGACAGAGTGAGACTCCAAGTCAAAAAAAAAAAAAAAAAAAGATTTATTTTATTTTTGTTACCATTATGCTTGGAATTCTCCTCCACTAATTTTGTCTACTTAAACAAAAATCAACTATTACTATTATAGTGTTTTTATTACAGTATTTTTAAAATATGTGGTTTAGAAACATTTTGATCTTTTGTATATATTTTTTCCTTTAATATCGTGATCTAATATTTTAAAAAATGCTATTTCCAAGTTCTCTATAATCATTAAAATAGTTGCAGGATTTTTCTCACCATAACCTTTAAACTGTATTTCTTCATTCTTGATCTGTAGTTCAAGATAGCAATATTTCTGTTTCTTTATGCACAAACGCTTTTTTCCTGCTTGTTTTGGAAAGGGCACTAAGTTCAGAAAGATGCAAAGGCAAGAAAAACATGACCAGTAATTCTTTTTTTTTTTTTTTTTTTTTACATAATTCCGTTAAGAATTGTGTGTGTGTGTGTGTGTACTTAGCATAACTGAGACTTATCTAACATACAGTTACATATCCTGCTTATTTTTCATTTTACATTGTATCATAAACATGTCGACTTAACAGTGTAAACTCTTGGTAAAAATTTTTTTTTGAGTTGGAGTCTAACTCCGTCAACCAGGCTGGAGTGCAGTGGCATGCCCATGGCCACCCCAGCATCAACCTCCTGGGCTCTGGTGATCCTTCTGCCTCAACCTTCCAAGTAGCTGGAACCACAGGTGCTCGCTATCACACCTGGCTAATTTTTTTATTTATTGTAGAGACAAGGTCTCACCTTATTGCCCAGACTGGTCTTGAATCCGCAGCCTCAGGCAGTCCTCATACCTTGGCCTCCTAAAGTGTTGGGATTACAATCTTGAACCATTGCGCCTGGCTGATTAAATATTTTTAATACCTAAAAAGCATTTTATATATTTTTTATTTTTTAGTCAGGTCAGGGCCTTACTTTTTCTCAGGCTGGAGTGCAGTGGCATGATCATGACTCACTATAGCTTTGAGCTTCTAGGCTCAAGTGATCCTCCCAGCTTAGCCTCCTGAATAGCTGGTGATATAGGTGTGTGCTATCACATGTGGCTAATTTTTGAATTTTTTGTAGAGACGAGGTCTCACTATTTTGCCCAGGCTGGTCTTAAACTCCTGGGCACCAGCAATCCTCCAGGCTTAGCCTCCTGAAGTGCTGGGATTACAAGCATGAGGCATCATCCCTGGCTCTAAATAGTATTTGATTATATGCTAGGTTGCTATTTGTCAAATCAGTTTTCCACATATTAAATATTTAGGCAGTTTTTAACTTTCCACTAGTGTAAATAACATTGTTTTGCATATTTTTATTAAATTTTTATTTGATTTATAGATTTCAGTCTAGGATTGATATCTGCCAGTAGAATTCATGGGCACAAGATGTGAAACCTTTTGAAAAGTTAATTTAAGCCAGGCGCAGTGTGGCTCACGCCTGTAATCCCAGCACTTTGGGAGGCTGAGGTGAGAGAATTGCCTGAGACCTGGGCAACTTAGTGAGACCTCATCTCTACAATAAATAACAAAATTAGCTGGGTATGGTGGAGCGTGCCTTTAGTTCCAGCGACTTGGAAGGCTGAGGTGGAAGGCTTGCCTGAACCCATCAGGTCAAGGCCGTGGTGGCTGTGGGTGTGCCACTGCACTCTAGACTGTGCAACAGTGACTCCAACTCAAAAAAATGCAAACAAAACAAAACAAAAAAACAGGCAGGGCTTGGTGGCTCACGCCTATAATCCCAGCACTTTGGGAGACTGAGGTGAGAGGATTTCCTGAGTCCATGGGTTCCAGACCAGCCTGGGAAAATTGGCAAGACCTCATTTCTACAATCAATAAAAAAATTAGCTGGATATGGTGGTGCATGCCTGTAGTTCCAGCTACTTGGAAGTCTGAAGTGGAAGGATCGCCTGAGCCCATCAGGTCAAGACTATGGTGGCCGGGAGTGTGCCACTGCCCTTCAGGTTGGGTGACAGAGTGACACTCCAACTCAAAAAGAAAAAAATTAAAAAAAACCAACCAAACAAAAATGCCACAGTGGCAGGCAACCCACCATGGTGAGGCCAGAGTGCATGGAGCAGAGAGCATTTTGGAAAATGTAAGGACCAGTCTGAAAAAATAAAGAACTACAGTAATGCAGGTGCTGCTTTCATTTTGCAAATTTTATTATAAAACTGAGCAAAGATAAGAAGCAGTGGACAACCTTATAGTGTAAATGAGTACCTCCACAGTGTGCCCACTGCAAGCTAAAATGTAGATTCCTGTAGTTAGACAAGTGTGTTCTCCTTGACTTAACTGACCTGGATTTGAATTAAAAATTATACATGCAGCGGGGTCCAGTGGCTCAAGCCTGTAATCCCAGCACTTTGGGAGGCTGGGGTGAGAGGATTGCCTGATCCTGGGGGTTTGAGACCAGCCTGGGCAACTAGGTGAGACCTTGTCTCTACAGTAAATTACAAAAGAAAACTACCGGGGCCTGGTGGCATGTGTCTGTAGTTCCAGCTACTTGTAAGGCTGAGGTGGAAGGATTGCCTGAACCCAGCAGGTTGAGGCTGTGGTGACCATGAGCATGCCACTGCACTCCAGCCTGGGTGACAAGAGCCAGCCTCCAACTAAAAAAAAAAAATTGTAATCTGAGTTCCTTGATGGGGGGACCATTTTGGTCACATTCTCCCATAGCAGTCAGGCATCATGCTGAGTTCAGGGACTGCTGCTCATGGTTGGCAAGAGGAGACAGCCATGATGCTCAGACCATTAACAGAGAGTGGCTCGTCCTGTAGTAGAAGGAAACTCAGAATGAGGAAACACCCAGGAAGACTTCCTGGAAGAGGGAATGCTTGAGCTGAGGCTTGAATGACCAGTAGATATAGGCTCAGCCAAAAGGGGAGGTAAAGAGTGGTCATGGTGATTAAGTAGAATGGCTTTGGCAAAGCAGTTGTCTTAATAAGCTAATTGTAGGGTAAGCACCCTCCCAAGTGACTCTGGGAGTTAGTACTGATGATGTAACCACGCCTTGGGGACTGGGCTTGTGCCGTTCATCTGCATTCCATTCCCCTGAGAGGTTGGGTTTTCTCTAGAGCTCTCTGGGCAGTTGCTGAGCCGTGCATTGGAGCTCAGCAAACTGATGGGGACTGTTGAGTTGGTTGTTGTATCTGCAGAGAATCTTATAAAGGTAGAGGCTTTCGTTAATTGCAGAGGACTCTATTTTTATTTATTTATTTATTTGAGTTGGAATCTCACTTTGTCACCCAGGCTGGAGGGCAGTGGCATACTCACGGCCACCACCCTCCACCTGCTGGGCTCAGGCGATCCTTCCACCTCAGCCTTCCAAGAAACTGAAACTACAGGCATGCACCACCATGCCTGGCTAATTTTTTGATATATTGTAGAGACAAGGCCTTGCCAAGTTGCCCAGGCAGGTCTCAAATCCCTGGCTCAGGCAACCCTTTCACCTACACCTTCCCAAAGTGCTGGGATTATAGGCGTGAGCTACTGTGCCCTGCTGCAGACCAGGGTTTTTTTTTCCCTCTGACACAGGGCTGTGATCCAGCTCCGTTTTTGCTGTATGCCACTTTTTTGCTTACTGTGGTATTTAGATAGTTTTGGTGGATGTCTCAACTTTCAGGAAGCCCTCAAATATGTGCCTATGTAGACCGGGTGCAGTGTCTCACGCCTATAATCCCAGCACTTTGGGAAGCCAAGGTGAGAAGATTGCCTGAGCCCATGGGTTTGAGACCAGCCTGGGCAACTTGGTGAGACCTCATCTCTATAATAAATCAAAGAATTAGCTGCGTATGCTGGCACATGCCTGTAGTGCCAGCTACCTGAAGGACTGAGACACACAGATTGCCTGAGCCTAGCACTCGAGGCTGCAGTGGCCATGAGCATGCCACCGCACTCCAACCTGGGAGACTGAGAGAGACTCCGACTCAAAAAAAAAAAGAAAGAAAGAAAGAAAAAAAATATGCCTTCATGTATAGAGCCCGGTATGCACACATCTACTATGTAAGAGTGACATTTGCACAGCAGAGGAGTTGTTTCAGTGTCATGGTGTATTCTGGGACCTCTGGTTCAAGGTTAACCATCCATTTACCTACCCAGTGGAAAAGACTTGTGGGTCCCTTGCTATGTAGCAGGTACTGAGCTAGGCACAGGGGATCCAGCGAAGACAAGGTAGAAAGTGAAAACCAAATCATGTAGTTGAGGGGAAGTATTAGGTTTGGGATGCCAAATAAATAGGCTTCCTTCAGGGGAGGGCCAACTTTGATTGTTTGGCGCTGGTGGCCTAGAATGCTGGGATGGATTAGCAATGTCTGTCATGGGCACAGAATACAGCATAAAGGCATGCGTGCTGTATGTTTGCTGATGATGTGTTAGGGTTGTCTGGTGTCTACAGAATGACTAGTGAGGATTGGGTGTTAGAGTGAGAGAACTGTTATCTTAGAATAAAGGATGTTTCTGTTGGTGGTATGAGGTATAGAGGAAACTACATTGGATCAACATGGGGGGACTGGCCGGGGTACAGATTGTTAGGGTACTGAGTGAGGGTGGAGAGGTAAAGGGAGGTACGCAGCACTGCCAGGGCTGGCAAGCCGGAGGTGCGCGCTGGGAACCCAGAGATCCGAGTAAATGCAAAGAATTGCGACACACAAAAAGGTTAAGAAAGAAAAGTTTATTTAAAAGTAAATTAGAGAGAAGTTTCACCTCCCCAGGGTGGGGGAGGAGGACCCAAACCAGGAAGCATGGCGACACCCATGCTCTCAGAGAGCACATGGCCACACCAGACTCTAGCATGCCAGTGGCCCCTGGTTGCTTGTGGTTGAGTCATTGTAACCATTCCCCTTGATGGGGGAAGATCATTAGGGTGATTGGGTGGTGGTCTGCTTCCACGTCATCACAAAGGGGCAGGCAAACGCAGGTATTGATGTCAGGTGATGGACAGCAGACTGATGGGTGGGTTAGTCACATGATTGCTGCCATGGTGGGGCTTATATCTGTGTCACATAGTTCACAGAGGGCTGATTAGGTTAACCCTAGGCGGGGAGGATTCCTCCAAGAGACTTGTTAGACATTTGCAACTCACAGACTCTTATGACTTTGGCTTTGACAAGGAATCAAAAGTTTTCTAGAGATTATTATGCTAAACCATGCATGGTTGGGCTGTCCTGGTCTTGTATCTGGAGGAGATTTGCCTAAGGGAGATGGATAGGCTGTTTGTTTTGCAGTAGAATGTCTGAACACTTTCTAATTGTTACACTGAGGCAAAAAGACTAAAGAATAAGCTAAGTTTCTTCTAGGTTTCTATAGGTAACTTTCACAGATGTTACTGATTATTAGGCACTGTCTCCAGGAGGTCCTTAAATGTCTTCAAGCCTCAGCTTCCTCAAGTATGAAATGGAGACAATAATACCTGCCCCACCTGTATCATAATGTTGATTGGAGAAGTGAGTAGAATAATAGGCACAAAAACATTTTTACTACCCACAGAGTCATAAGCACCTGGGGTATTGTTACTGCAGGCTTGGGGATGGGTGGAGCAGCAAATGCCTGCAGTTAGGCAAACATTCCTGAACCAGATGGTGGTGGCCTCAGGGCCTTAGCACCGGGCTCCTCTTTTCAATCTGATAGCTGCCCTTGTCATATCCAGGTTGGAACTCCAAGGCTACCTCCATTAAGGCCACAGAATTAAAACCCATCCCTGCCCCATCTCTGCCTGCCTCCAAAGTTCTAATTAACTGTAATGGTCTGGTTAGCTTATTAGTGTATCTCCCCCTGCCAAAGCCGTGCAAATGTGGTGAGACATAGACCTTACCCATTTCACTCCTACCTTTGTATCCTCAGAGTCTAGAACGGTGCCTGGCACATGGGAGAGGTTCAGAATTTCTTCACATTTGGTGCATGATTGAATGGAATGGGCTCTGAGGTCTGCAGGCCCGATTGAGCAGGGCCCAGGAGCCCTGGGAGGATGGCTAGAATTGAATGCAGTGTCTGTAACCTTATCTCTTTATAGACATGGATCCTGAATCTCCCATTTCTTTGGTCATTGAAAAACAAATTCAGCCGGGCTCGGTGGCTCAGCCTGTAATCCCGCGCCTTTGGGAGGCTGAGGTGAGTGGATTGCCTGAGCCCGCGGGTTCGAGACCCGCCTGGGCAGCGAGACCTCATCTCTACAATAAATCAAAAAATCAGCCGGGCGTGGTAGCGCATGCCTGTAATTCCGGCTACTCGAAGGCTGAGGCGGAAGGATCGCCGGAGCCCGGCAGGTCGAGGCTGCAGTGACCAGGAGCGGCCACTGCACTCCAGTCTGGGCGACAGAGTGAGACTAAAAAAAAAAAGAATAAAATCATGAATTTCGCAGCAACCTGGATGGAACTAGAATTTAAAATACTGAGTGATCCCTCACAGAAACAAAGATCTGAGTATCACATGTTCTCACTCATAAGTGGACCTTGAACATCTATCGTAATACTTTAAGAAAAGGATTGACAGTGGCAGGAAACTATGGAGGGTGCAGGGAGGGGAAGGGAGGTGGGATTAATGGTAGTCAATACCTGTCTGGGGACGGGGGGACACCCCTTATCAACAAGGGTGCCTGAACGATGCATATTTATATACCTAACCCTTAACTATAACCCACAATTTTAAAATAAAAATTGCATTTAATAAAAAAAGAAAGGAAAAGTT
>NW_007252960.1:245766-251397 GCF_000164805.1 Carlito syrichta | reverse complement strand
GCCACTGCACTCCAGTCTGGGCGACAGAGTAAGACTCCGACTCAAAAAAAAAAAAAAAGAAAGAAAGAAAAACAAATTCAATTAAATGCACAGTAATTGTAACTTAATTGAAAATTCTGTCAACTCTGGATCTGAGTTCACAATGTAATCTCTTACAACAGAAAAAGAACAAGAATCAGAATTCATTTTTTTTTTTTTTTTTTTTTTTAGAGCATGTAACCAACCATGAAATTACACAATGTTTCCAATTTGACAGTCTGGTGAATTTTCAGCCTTTGAAAATATAATCTTTTTCCTTAAACTACATGTCATATGAATTAGAGTTAAAACTTGTGAATTGGATACAATTAACACCCAGCTGCTCCCCACACAGAAGGGATTGGTTTTTAAATTGTTGTTTTCCCCCTCCCCCACCAGCTGGCACCCGTTCCCTTTCCCTTCTTTCTTAGGAATTGTGACTATGCCTTCACCATTCTCGTGAATCTGGCTAGCCTGTGCTGGGTGCCCCAGCTTATGTAAGATGAACATCGTTTGGGGAGGTGTGGGTGGTGCAGGTCAGCCACCAAGCCTGCAAACCCAGGTGTCTCTTGTCTTCCTTTGCGTTAAGTTGACACCTGGGGGCTCACTCACTCCCTGGAGGTGGTGGGCCCACCCTGGTTGCTACTTCCTTCTCTGGGTAGATTGATGAGTCATTGGTTCTCTCGCAGGGTCACCTGTCTGTGTGCCCAGTTTGAAGCCGTCCTGCAGCATGGCATGAAGAGGAGTCGCGGGTTGGCCCTCACAGCAGCAGCACTCAAGCAGGCTGCGGGCTTCGCCAGCAAAACCGAGACAGGTACCTCTCTGCCTGGCTGCAGCTCAGGGGAGCTTGACTTTACTGTTACCCTCTCTTTCTTTTTATTTATTTTCTGAGAGTGGGCAAGGCAGTCATTGTGTAGGACTGGGGTGTGTGTGTGTGTGTGTGTGCGTGCGCGCGCGCGCAGAAATTTGTGTCTCATTTGTAGTAAAAAATAATAATGGTGTTGTTTGGCATGTTTAAATGTAGTCATCTTGTGTGCAGGTTTTTCAGAGCTACGTAGTACAGGCTCCTCTAGGTTCGGGGCCCTGCCACCAAGTGCTTATTTCACCCAATGTAGTATGGCAGTTGCTGGGAAATTAATAATCTATTTTAATTTTATGCATGAGGATAGTATGGCATTTCATAATTAAATGTCTTCAACAACAGCAGCAGGAACTCTGAGCTGAGAGTTCTGTTCCCATACATTTACTGTTAGGAAGGCATTTCCTGTGTGAATGGCAGGGATAATGTGAGATAATAGCTACTAATGCTTCGTACTTAGTGCAAGCCTGGCTCTTGTTAGTCTTTGATGTGAATTAACTCGTCCAGTTCTCATAAGTTCTCACAACAGTCCTGTGAGTCCTGGCAACGGGACTGTTATTATCACCCCTGTGAACATGAGGAGACTGCTCCAAGTGGTTTGCTTTGGACCTGCGCCTTGAAGTGTGTCATGTCGTTTGACAAATGTCCTGGGGTCTCCTCCCCGCAGCCTTCCATTCCAGCCCTGCTTGCTGCTACCGCCTGACTTCCTGAATCTTTCTTACCACTAAGATAATGTTAGTGTCACTGCTGAGTCAAATGTGTTATCTTACCAGTTTCCTTTCTCAGCAGAAAGTCAGGCCTCATTGTGTTTGGTGAAAGTGTTTGGAAATTCTCCACTGACTGCTCCCTCTGCCCTTCCCTCTCCTGCATGTGGCTGTATCATTCTTCTTTTCTCTCAGTCCTTCTACAGACCTTTTGAAAATATGTATTCTTTAAAATTTTTCTTTTATATAATATATGCAAATTTATGGGGTTACATGTGATATATACATTTATTTTTATTTTTATTTTTTTCTTGAGTAGGAGTCTTACTGCCCAGGCTGAAGTGCAGTGGCATGCTCATGGCCACCACAGCTTCAACCTGCTAGGTTCAGGTGATTCTTCAGCTCAGCTTTCCAAGTATCTAGAATCACAGGCATGCACCACCACGCTCAGCTAATTTTTTGATTTATTGTAGAGACGAGGTCTCACCACGTTGCCCAGGCTGATCTCGAACCCCTGGACTCAGGCAGTCCTCTCGCCTCAGCCTCCCAAAGTGCTGGGATTACAGGCGTGAGCCACAGCGCCCAGCTATATGTGATATTTGTTATGTGCATAAGATGAGTAACAACTTCAGCAGATCTTTGGTTCTTACTGTTCCTCTCGCTGGTTTCTTGTTTTCAGACATGAATGTGACTCCAGTTGGGTCCAGGACCAGCTTCAAGAGGGATTTCTCACTGTTGAATTTACTTCTGTGCTTCCGTGCTCCTTCCTTCTTAAAGAAAGCCAGGGAAGGAGGGAGTCAGTCAGAGAAAAGCCAACATCCAAGGCCTTCCTCCTGGAAGTCACTGCCAATTGCCTGGGCCATTTCGGATGTCAGCCTCCACTGTTTCCGTGGTGTCATGTCTCTGAGTCCCCGCGTGGGGGTGGCTTGGTGTTATGGGCTGGTTGATGAGATTTCAAGGACACAGCTTTCTCAGAGACTCCCTAGGCTTCCCAAGCCCTCATCTTTCTTCTCATTCCCACCTTGGTTATCTCCAGGGGAGTGAATTAGAGGAGCTGGTGTGGCTGCTTCCGTCTAGCTGAGGGCAGCTGCTAGGCGAGGCAGAGCCAACCCTGGCTTTGAAGTCAGTCCACAAGGGTAAATCTGTATGATCTTGAGAAAGTTCCTTCTGAGCTTTAGTCTTTTTCACCTGAAAAGAGGGAGAGTCTTGCCTGTCTTGAGGAGCTGTCAGTGGAATTTAGTGAGCTCCTCATCTGAAGCAACTGTCTAACTCCTGACACCAAATCAGTGTTTGACCAGCTACCCTCTTTGCGACAGCACCCTTTTAATTTTGGACTTCTTTCTCCATTCCATCCCTGCTCAAGGCTGTCACCTTTTGGCCATGAAGAATGACCCTTTCTGTTCTCATCCAGACTAGAATTCTTGTCTTTTTGCTGCTTGCCCCTAATAACCAGAGAAGCCACCAGTGCGTTCCCGAGGTATCTCTAGCATTCTTGCTCTTGCTACTTCTCTGTGTCTTGGTGTGAGTTCCACACCTGCATCATGAAGGGACGGATGGGCACAGTGTCTGGCTGTCTTCTGCTGATGAGGATGTGCCAGGTAGCCTCCTGCCAACTAGAAGCAGGGAAAAGACTAAATGAGCTTGGCCCTTGGGTGGCTGCCAAGGGCTTCATTGTCACCCTGTCTGCAGTATTAATTAACCATTTGCTGGCTGCTAGATAGCCCTTGGCTGATTGAAAGCTCTTTCCTTCTATTGAAGGTTTGATTAAAATCCTCACAAGGAGGGGGGCAGCATGTGGCTTTTCGACTGCCTAAAGTTGGGAAAGACTGGATCAATGGCTTCCTGTGGTTGTTCTGACCCTTTCAGATAGAATGGTGAAAGCAAAATCCAAAGAGAAAGATTGGGTGGAAATGAGTACTATGTACTCCTCATCCCTGCTGGCTGTGGGCCTAGGGACTTTGTGCAGCGTTGCCCTTATGGCCACTGGCTTGGAGACAGGCAACTGTGAAATCCCTGCACAGTGACTTGTCACACACGAGCCCTGTGTGGCATCTGCTCTCTGGGCTTCTGTTTCCTCCTGTGTTGTAATGAGGATAACAGGACCTACCTCTCAGGGTGGTGGTGTGGGCTTGATGACAAAGTGCCTGGTATGGGGCTGCTGGGGCTGGTGTTGGATGACAACATGGCAACATGTTCCAGGGTAAGCCGTGGTGTCTTTTTTTTGAGGTGGAGTCTTACTGTATAGCTCAGACTGGAGTGCAGCGGCATGATCACAGCTCACTGCAGCCTTGGCCTCCTGGGCCCAGGCAATCCCCTTGCTTCAGCCTCCCAAGTAGCTGGGACTACAGGTGCATACCACCATGCCAAGTAGCTGGGACTAAAGGGGCATACCACCATGCCCGGCCAATTTTTTTTGATGTTTTGTAGAGACAAGGTCTTGATGTTTTGACTGATCTTGAACTCCTGGGCTCAAGCAGTCCTCCTACTTCAGCCTCTTAAAGTGCTGGGATTACAGGTGTGAGCCATGATGCGTGGCCAAGCTAACAAGTTACTCAGTTTCCCTCAGCTGGAATAGGCAGAGCTGAGGATCCCAGCCCAGGTCAGACTGGCTTCAAATTCCTGCCTCTTTCTAGCTCCTGGCCCTGCTGGCAGTGACCGCTGCCTGTGTTGCTCCTCTGTAGACCACTCCAGCCAGTTCACTGAACTGAAAGTGATGGAGGAGAAGAAATAATGGTGAGTTAATCCATGAGTTGCATTAGCTCTATTTACAGATGAGGAACTCTGCTTTTTGAAGAGAGGAAAACTGAACTTCAAAGCAACGACTGAACCTAGTGCTGTTGAAAATCACAGTACCGTAGACACTGCTGAGCCTCTGTTCGCGGCATGATTGTATTTGGTCTCTGGGGCTAGAGTGCATGGAGGACTGAGTTTGGAACCTGGTACTCTTGCATAGGGTGCTTCAAAATCTTTTTTAAAGTTGCCAACATTTGACCAAGTGTAATCCCAGCACTTTGGGAGGCCGAGGTAGGAGAATCGCTTGAGCTAAGGCGTTTGAAACCAGCCTAGCAAATGTAGCAAGACCTCATCTCTACAAAAAACCCAAAAATTAGCTGGCCAGGTTCAGTGACTCAGCCTGTAATTCTAGCACTTTGGGAGGCCGAGGCGAGTGGTTTGCCTGAGCCTGTGGGTTTGAGACCAACCTGGGCAACTTGATGAGACCTCGTCTCTACAGTAAATAAAAAATTAGCCGGGTGTGGTAGCACACACCTGTAGTTCTGGTTACTTGGAAGGCTGAGGTGGAAGATTGATCGCTGGGGCCCAGCAGGTCGACGCTGGGGTGGCCGTGGCCATGAGTGTGCCACTGCACTCCAGCTTGGGAGACAGAGTGAGATTCCAACTCAAAAAAAAAAAAAAGAAAAAAGTAAATACATAAAGTGGCCAACATTTTAAAATTGTGCAATTTCATGTTGAAATGTGTATTTCTAGCTTTTCCTAAACTGCATAGTCTGGGCCTGCTTTTGCACTGGTGACTGACTGGAGCTAATGCCACTGCCCTCTGTAGATGGTGCAAACATGCTCTCGTTCACTACAGTCACCACTTCTTCCTATTGCCTCTGACACTTGCAGTAGAGTGTTGTCACCATTTATTGTTGCACTGTACTGCTGTTTTTCTTAGTGTTAGAATCATAAAGAAAATGTTTCTCATTCCCATACCTTGATGTTGTACTTTGGCCTTTCTGGAATTGTGTGTTATGAGAAAGGAAATACTTTTTGAACATGTTAAGTTTGTGACTGCTCACTTCATGGAGTCCCATTGTCACCTTTTCTGTGGTGCTGAATGAGGACAATGATACATTTTTTTAACCTAAACTTTCATAGAAGTGTAGGGGCAAATAAATGCACAAGTAAGTGTCCACCTCGGTGTGTTACCACTACTTGTCAGTCCACTCATGGTACTGCTGTCTAGGATGAAGGAGCAGAAGACCATCACCCCATGGCTGCTTCCAAATATATATATATATATATATATATATATTTTTTTTTTTTTTT
>NW_007252960.1:221277-245543 GCF_000164805.1 Carlito syrichta | reverse complement strand
AGGCTTTTTTTTTTTTTTTTAGTTGGAGTCTCACTCTGTCGCCCAGACTGGAGTGCAGCTACCACTCCTGGCCACTGCAGCCTCGCCTGCTGGGCTCCAGCGATCCTTCCGCCTCAGCCTTCCGAGTAGCTGGAATTACAGGCATGCGCTACCACGCCCGGCTGATTTTTTGATTTATGGTAGAGATGAGGTCTTGCTGCCCAGGCGAGTCTTGAACCCACGGGCTCAGGCAATCCACTCACCTCAGCCTCCCAAAGGCGCGGGATTACAGGCTGAGCCACCGAGCCCAGCTGCTTCCAAATATTTTGCTCTTTTTTTTTTTTTAAGACATGGAATCTCCATCTGTTGTTGGAGGGAGTGTAGTGGCATAATTCTAGCTCACTGTAAGCTTGAGCTCCTGGGCTCAAGCAATATTTCTACCTCAGGTTCCCAACTAGCTAGCATCACAGGTATGTTCCATCATGTTTTGCTGATTTAAAAAACAAAACAACCAGAAAAACTTTTTTTTTTTTGTAAAGACAGAGTCTTGCTAGGTTGCCCAGGCTAGTCTCAAATTCCTGGTCTAAGTGATCCTCCTGTCTCATTCTCTCAAAGTACCGGGATTACAGGCATGAACCACTGAGCCCAACAGAAGTACTTCTTTTTTTCTTTTTTTTTTGAGTTGGAGTCTCACTCTGTTGTCCAGACTGGAATGCAGTGACATGCTCATAGCCACAACCTTGGCTTGCTGGGTGCATGTGATCCTTCTGCTTCAGCCTTCCAAGTAGCTGGAACTACAGGCATATGCCACCATGTCTGGCTAATTTTTTGATTTATTGTAGGGATGAAGTCTTGCCAAGTTGCCCAGGCTGGTCTCGAACCCTTGGACTCAGGCAATACTTTCACCTCTACCTCCCAAAGTATGAGCCACTGTGCCCGGCATACTCCTCTTTTTTGAACTGAGGTTTCACTCTGTTATCCAGGCTGCAGGGCAGTGACACAAGCACGGCTCACCACAACCTCAGCCTCCTGGATTATTCAGGCAATCCTCCTGCCTCAGCCTCCTAAGTAACTCGGACTACAGGTACATGCCACCATGCCTGGCTTATTTTTTATTTTTATAGAGATGTGGTCTTGTTATGTTGCCCAGGCTGGTCTTGAAACTCTGGGCTGAAGCTGTCCTCCTGCCTTAGCCTCCCAAAATGTTGGGATTATAGATGTGAGCTACTGCACCTGGCCCAGATTCTTTATACATACAATTTTGGATATTTTTGGCAGTCGTCTCTTCACATATGCTTTCGGTTCCATTCCACAAATTACCACAAGCTAGGTGGCTTAAGACAAAAGAAATGTATTCTCCTACAGTTTGGGGCCAGAAGTCCTAATTCGAGGAGTTGGCAGGGGCCTTCTAGAGGCCCTGGGGGAAGAATCGTTCCTGATTTCTGGTGGGTGTTGATAGTCCTTGGTGTCCCTTGGCTTGTGACTACGTCACTCCAGTCTTGACCTCCCTCTTTTCATGACCTTCTTTCCTCCTTTACATCTGTCTGTGTGTCCTCTACTTTTCTTCTCCTTTTTCCGCCTCATCCTTCCAAGTAACTGGAACCGCAGGCACCACCACACCAGACTGATTATTTATTTATTTATTTATTGTAGAGACTAGGTCTCACCAAATTGCCCAGTCTGGTCTCCAACCCCTGGGCTCAGGCAGTCTTCTCATCTTGACCTCCCAAAATGCTGGTGACTTGCTCCTCTTCTCTTCTTACAAGGAACTAGTCATTGAATTTAGGATCCACCCTAATCTCGTATGACCTCTCCCTAACTAATTGCATCTTCAGAGAGCCAATTTCCAAAGAGGTTCTAGTGGATGTGAGTTTTTGGGGGACACTATTCAATCTAGAACAGAGTGAACCCCTGAAATATTTACCACTGTCCTTCCTCCTTGGTAGGCCCAGTATGCTTACTTTTTTCCTTTCAGACCCTGCAGGAATTCTGAAAGCTCTGCTTAGCTTCTCATCTTAGCAGCTCATGGTTGGAAAAAGCCTCAAGAGTGAAAACTCCAACTGTAGAACTGGTTGGTGTCTGTGGCTTCTCTTATCTCTGGCATCTTAGTCCCTCTAGTCTTTCTGACTTTGCAAAGCTCTTAGACTTTCAGGTTTGTTAATTAAAAAAAAAAAAAAAAATTAGGCCAGGCATGGTCGCTCAAGCTTTGAGCTCAAACTAAAAGCTAGAAATTTTTTTTTTTTTTTCGAGTTGGAGTCTTACTCTGTCACCCAGGCTGGAATGCAGTGGCATGCTCACGGCCACTGCAGCCTTGACCTGCTGGGCTCAGGTGATCCTTCAGCCTCAGCCTTTCAAGTAGCTAGAACTACAGGTACACGCCACCATGCCTGGCTACTTTTTTTGATTTATTGTAGAGATGAAGTCTTGTCAAGTTGCCCAGTCTGGTCTTGAACCCATGGGCTCAGGCAATCCTCTCATCTTGGCCTCCCAAAGTGCTGGGATTATAGGTGTGAGCCACCGAACTGGCTTAAATGACACTTTTTAGTGTTTGTCTTTCTGTTGCCAGATATACCACCACTGTGTAACTGTCTTCATTTACTTTTCTACATGTCAGGTACAAGGTTTCCTTCGGATGGAAACTATACCTTAGGAAGGGTAATTTCTGTGCAGTTTCCCTGCAGATTGGTGATTATTTTAACCAGTGCCTGTGTACATCGTCTGTGCTCTGGTTTGCTACCTGTTATATGTTTTTGTTTTGGGCATTCAGAGTTTTTTTTGGTTTTGATTTGGAGAGATTTTGCCCAAACAGCCTAGGCTTGTTATGAAGTGTTGGTCAGGCAGACATGATTGTAAGCAGGTAAGACATCGACTCAGCCTTGTCTTGTGGGTAGTCTGTTGGTGGGCGTAGAACACAGTGTCCATCCCAGACTCAGTTCTTCCTTGAGTAGATTGTCCAGCTGGTTGGGTTGTGAGGGATCCAGAGAGGCTTGGGATAAAGTTACCCAGGATGTCTCTTTTAATACTGGCTGGGCCGGGCTCGGTGGCTCAGCCTGTAATCCCAGCACTTTGGGAGGCTGAGTCGAGTGGATTAACTGAGCCTGCAGATTTGAGACCAGCCTGGACAACTTGGCAAAACCTCATCTCTACAATAAATAAAAAATTAGCCGGGCATGGTGGCACATGTCTGTAGTTCCAGCTACTTGGAAGGCTGAGGTGGAAGGATCTCCTGTGCCCAACAGGTCAGGCTGTGGTGGCTGTGAGTGTGCCACTGCACTCCACCCTGGGCAACAGAATGAGACTCCAACTCAAAAAGAATTCAAAGGCCTGTGTCCCAGAAATGGGAAGAATGATGTGATTTGCACATTAATTTTGGGAATGATACCTAGGTGTTTCTCTTCTTTTCAGTTAGTTGAATGACCACAGGCCTGGGTTTCTTATTGGTTGCTGGTGATCTGGGGCATTTGATGGATGCTTTGTGTTCACCATTCCATTTTATTCCTGAAATGACTCGCATAATGAATCACAGTGAACCCATTTTACTGATGAAGAAAATAAGATGCAGATAAGTGAAATAATTCAACTCATGTTCTAATAAAACTGTATTTGCAAAAGTAGGTGGTGGACCATAATGTGCCCGCCATAATGAACGGCTGTTCCCATTCATCTCTGTACTGTCTGTGGCTGTTTTTCTTTTCTTTTCTTTTTTTTTTTGAGTCAGAATCTTTCTCTGTCACCCAGGCTGGAGTGTAGTGGCATGCTTCTGGCCACTGCAGCCTCGACCTGCTGGGCTCAGGCTGTCCTTCTGCCTCAGCTTTCCAAGTAGCTGGAACTACAGGCACATGCCACCACGCCCAGCTAATTTTTTGATTTGCTGTAGAGATTAGGTCTTGCCAAATTGCCCAGGTTGGTCTCGAACCCATGGGCTCAGGCAATTCTTTTACCTCAGCCTCCCAAAGTGCTGGGATTGAAGGTCTGAGCCACTGCCTCTGGCCCTGTGGCTGCTTTTAGGTAGAGTTGTGACTGAGACTGTTGGGCCCCAATAAAGTATAAAGTACCTATTCGTTGTCCCTTTACTGAAAAAGTTTACCAAGCCCTGCCCTACAGAACAAAGCATAGGAGGAGATTCTGCTTTGTCCTGCTGTCATACCATCGTCCATTGTCTGTGTACCCCACTGCCTGCTAAGCTTCATGAAGGCAGGACACTGTGTCTGCTTTGGTTTTTCTTTTTCTTTTTTTTTTTGAGTTGGAGTCTCACTCTATCGCCCAGACTGGAGTGCAGTGGCCGCTCCCAGCCACCGCAGCTTCGACCTGCTGGGCTCTGGCGATCCTTCCACCTCAGCCTTCCGAGTAGCTGGAATTACAGGCGTGCACTACCACGCCTGGCTAATTTTTTGATTTTATTGTAGAGATGAGGTCTCGCCTGCCCAGGCGGGTCTCGAACCCGCAGGCTCAGGCAATCCACTCATCTCAGCCTCCCAAAGGCGCGGGATTACAGGCTGAGCCACCGAGCCCAGCTTGGTTTTTCTTGATTCTCCAGTTACCAGCATAGTGTCTGGCAATACACAGGTTCTTCAGCACAAATATTCAATAATATGAATACATCTTTGGTGGAAGGAGGGCATTATGCACAGTACTGTATTTCATGGTTCCTGAGATACCTTATACCAGGGTCACTCCAGAGTGCTATAGGGGAAGAGACTGATCTTAGGGGAGCAGAATAAAAATTAATTAAAAGTGACCCAGACCTCACAAGGGGTTGGCTTAGAGTTAGTGCCTTTTTAGCCATTGGAAGCCCAACTAGCCAATACTTTATGTAGAATGGAAAAAATGACTTATTTTCCATTCTACTGGAGAAAGAAGAAAGAACCACTGCGGTTATTGGCATTTGATGTCATAATCTTGGAATTTGTTTTTCCTTTAATCACTTACATATCATCATCAAGTTATATGTTGTCAATCAATTACAGCTTATAGGCATGGTTCAGAATATACCAGAGAAACAATTGCTATGATTGAATCACCTGTCAAATATAAATGTAATCCTCCTTGCTTGTTTAGCAGCCTTGGGCTCTGAAGACCCTCTAATCTTGAAACATTGCCGTCCCCTGCCTTCTGCAGTGCCATAACCTTCTGGCACACTTTCTACTTTTTATTTTTCTTTTTTTTTGAGTTGGAGTCTCACTCTGTAGCCCAGACTGGAGTGCAGTGGTCGCTCCTGGCCACCGCAGCCTCAACCTGCTGGGCTCCAGCGATCCTTCCGTCTCAGCCTTCCAAGTAGCTGGAACTACAGGCGCGCGCTACCACGCCCGGCTAATTTTTTGATTTATTGTAGAGATGAGGTCTCACCAAGTTGACCAGGTGGGTCTCGAACCCGCGGGCTCGGACAATCCACTCACCTCAGCCTCCCAAAGACGTGCAATTACAGGCTGAGCCACCGAGCCCGGCTTCTTTTTTTTTCTTTTGAGTTGGAATCTCATTCTGTTATCCAGACTGGAGTGCAGTGGCACACTCCTGGCCACTGCAACCTCAACCTGCTGGCATCCGGTGATCTTTCTACCTCAACCTTCCAAGTAGCTGGAACTACAGGTGCACGCTACCACGCCCAGCTAATTATTTATTTATTTACTGTAGAGATGAGGTCTCACTATGTTGCCCAGGTTGGTCTCGAACCCGTGGGTTCAGACAGTCCTCTTGCCTCGACCTCCCAAAGTTCTGGGATTACAGGCTTGAGCCACTACGCCTGACCACACACTTTCTGCTTCTTTGCTGATCTTTCCTGGCATGTCAGATATTGGTAATCCTCAGATTTCACAATTACTCTTGTTTCTACACGCATTGTTTGGATTCCTTGATGACGTTGCTGTGCATGTGCCTGTTACTCTCACAGTTGACTCTCTAGCCCAAATCATTTCCCTGGACTCTGTCTCTCTGAAATGTCTCCATCTGGAGCACTGCAGGCTTTTCAAAGTGCCCAAGACTGAATTGTCATCACTGCTCGTGTTTGCTTCTGTCTTCCTTGCCTGGTAAATGGCTCTGCCCTTCACCCAGGTCCACCAAAAGCCCTTGGGCTTCTTCCCAACCTTCTCTATCTCCCTCCCCTCTGTCTCTAAGCCAGTCTCTGATAAAGCACTGCATTCTCTGTCTCTTAGACAGGTCCCTGATCCACTCACAGCTCCTCCATCCTCAGTGAGTTTCCCCCCATGTGTCTTTCTGCCTTTATCAGCTCTCGCCTGCTCATGGAATGGACTTCTTAGACTATCTTCCCTCCACCTCCCACCCCAAACCCCGCTAAAACTCTTTTATGGGTCTCTGTTAGAGTTGGACCAAATACACTTTCCTTGATATGCCTTCCAGGGCCCTGTTCCTACTGGCTTGGTCTGTCTCTGTTCTTCTCTCACACCCCAGTGTACACACAGGGCTAATAGGCAGTGGTAGGAAAGACACTGCAACACCCTGTCTGGTTGGCAAAGAAATGATGGCCAGAGCCCTACAAACTCCTCTGTGGCTCTGACCCCTGCTTTGGGACCCCTGGGACCTCCCTATAGTCCAGCAGTTAAAGCATCAGTGGGGGTTGGGCCATCAGCACTACTGCCTTTTGATGGTTCAGTACCTCTCACTGATTCTGATGATCCAGTTTCCCATATTTCTTTTTTTTTGAGTTGGAGTCTCACTCTGTTGCCCAGGCTGGAGTGCAGTGGCACACTCATGGCTACCCCAGTTTCGACCTGCTGGGCTCCGGTGATCCTTCCACATCAGCCTTCCAAGTAGCTGGAACTACAGGTGTGCATCACCATGCCTGGCTAATTTTTTGATTTATTGTAGAGATGGAGTCTCACCAAGTTGCCCAGGCTTGTCTTGAACCCCTGGGCTCAGGCAATCCTTTCGCCTCCACCTCCCAAAGTGCTGGGATTACAGGTGTGAGCCACTGCACCTGACCTGTTCCCCATATTTTAAATAGCACTCCTGGTTTCTACTCCCAAGACTGACGATACTCTTTGTTCTTTCCCTTCTACTGCCCTTTGTCCATTCTCAACGCTCACCCAAACTCCTACTGCCCAACATCTATTCTCATTAAAAAATTTTGGGCTGGGTATGGTAGCTTATGCCTATAATCCCAGCACTTTGGGAGGTGGAGACAAGAGGATTGCTTGAGCCCAGGGGTTCAAGACGAGCCTGGGCAACTTGGTGAGAACTTATCTCTACAAAATTAGCTGGGCATGGTGACCATGCCTATGGTACCAGCTACTTGGAAGACTGAGGCAGAAGGATTGCCTGAGTCCAGCTGATTGAGGCTGTGGTGGCTGTGAGCATGCCACTGCACTCCAGCCTGTGTGACAGAGTGAGACTCCAACTAAAAAAAAAATTGTGATAAAATATCCTTAATAAAATGTACCATTTCAGCCATTTGAAGTGTACACTTCAGTAGTGTTAAGTACATTCACATTCACATGAAGTACCTTCTACAACCATCACCACCATCCACTCCAGAACCTTGCCATCTTCCCACACTGAAACTCTGCACTCATTAAATACCGACACTGCCCCACCCCAGCCCTGGTTAGCCACTATTCTACTCTCTGTTTCAGAGCTTTATTGCTCTAGAAATCTCCTATAAGTGGAACCATACAATATTTATTCTTTTACTTATTAATTTTTTTTTTTTTTGAGTTGGAATCTTACTCTGTCGCCCAGGCTGGAGTGCAGTGACAACGTTCACGGACATTGCAGCCTCGATCTACCGGGCTCAGGTGATCCTTCTGCCTCAGCCTTCCAAGTAGCTGGAACCACAGGCGTGTGCCACCATGCTCGACTGATTTTTTAAATTTATAGAGATAAGGTCTTGCCAAGTTGCCCAGGCTAGTCTCAAACCCATGGGCTCAGGCAATCCTTTCACCTCGGCCTCCAAGGTGCTGGGATTATAGGTGTGAACCACCATGCCAGGCATATAATATTTTTTTTTTTGTTTCTGGCTTCACTTAGCATAATGTCTTTAAGGTCCATCCATGTTGTAGTATGTGTCAGAATGTTCTTTTTTTTTTTCTTAAAAGTTCTGAACTGTCTTTTTTTTTAACTTTATTATGAAGATGTAGGTACAAGTCAGGATTAAGTAAGTAATGTATGTGCAGGTGAAGTCTGGGCCTCCAACTGGTCCTCTCTTCCCCTGGTTTAGTATGCTTTGTGTTGTTATAATGTCCTTATATTTTTTAAAATTTGTTTTTGAGTTGGTATCTCACTCTGTTGCCCAGGCTGGAGTGCAGTGGCACGCATGGCCAACGCAGCCTCGACCTGCTGGGCTCAGGTGATCCTTCTGCCTCAACCTTCCAAGATGCTGGAACCACAGGCATGTGCCACCATGTCTGGCTGATTTTTTAATTTATTGTAGAGACGAGATCTCGCCATGATGCCCAGGCTGGTCTCAAACCCCTGAGCTCAGGTAATCCTCTTGCTTCTGCCTCCCAAAGTGCTGGGATTGTGTGAGCCACTGTGCTCGGCTAGAATGTCCTTATATTTTAAGGCTGAATAATATGCCAGCGTATGTATAGACCAAGGTCTCCAACCTTTTGGCATCAGGGACTGATTTTGTGGATGATGATTTTTCCACGGACCAGGTTGTAGGGGATGGTTTTGGGATGATTCAAGCATATAATGTTTATTGTGTACTTTATCTTTATTATTATTACATTTTAATATATAATGAAATAATTATACAACTCACCATAAAATAAAAGAGGCACTGATGGAAGAATAAAATAATGGGCAGGCTATGGGCAGACTAAAATAAGGATTCTGACTTTAAACCTGCCACCAGATTTAGCTGTACAATTGAAGTATATCAACTCATTTGCCACTCACTGATAGGGTTTTGACATGAGTCTGCAAACAACTGATCTATTATTGTCTCTGTGCAGCCAAACCTTACTGCTAATGTTAATCTGTATTTGTGGCTGCTCCACAGAGGAACATCACTGCCTCAGCTCTACCTCAGATCATCAGGCGTGAGATTCTCATAAGGAGCATGAAACCTAGATCCCTCGCATGTGCTCCTATATGAGAATCCAATGCTGTAGCTGATATGACAAGAGATGGAACTCAGGTGGTAATGTGAGTGATGGGGAGTGTCTGTAAATACAGATGATGCTTTGCTTACTTGCCCACTGCTCAGCTCTTGCTGTGAGATCCGGTTCCTAACAGGCCACGGACTGGTACCCAGTACTGGTGCATGGCCTGGGGGTTGGCGACCCCTGGTTTAGACATATTATGTTTATCCTGATGGACATTTGGGTTTCTTCCATTTATTGGCTATTGTGAATGGTGCTGCTATGAATATGGGGACACAAATATTTGCTTTTTTCTGCTTTCATTTCTTTTTTTTTATGAGTTGGAGTCTCACTCTGTTGCCCAGGCTGGATTGCAACGGCATGCTCACGACCATCGCAGCCTTGACCTGCTGGGCTCAGGTGATCCTTCTGCCTCAGCCTTCCAAGTAACTTGGAACTACAGGCACGTGCTACCATGCCCGGCTTATTTTTTGATTTATTGTAGAGAAAAGGTCTCACCAAGCTGCCCAGGCTGGTCTCGAACCCTTGAGCTCTGGCAATCCTCTCACTTTGGCCTCTCAAAGTGCTGGGATTACAGGCTTGAGCCACTGTGCCCAGCCTGCTTTCATTTCTTTTGGGTATAAACCCAGAAGTGGACTTGCTGGATCTTATGGTAATTCTATGTTTAAGTTTTTGAGGAACTATTAATCTGTTTTCAGTATACAATTTTACATTATTACCAGCAATGCACAAGGATTCCAGTTAATCCACATCCATACCAACATTTTTTTTTTAAGTCAGAGTCTTACTCTTTCACCTGTCTGGAGTACAGTGGCACAGTCATGGTTCACCATAGCCTCAACCTCCTGGGCTTAGGCGATCTTTCTGCCTCAGCCTTCTGAGTAGCTGGGACTATAGGAACATGTCACCATGCCTGGCTATTTTTTGTTTCATGTTTTTGTAGAGATGAGGTCTCCCTATGTTGCCCAGGCTGGTTTTGAACTTCTGTACTCAAGTAATCCTTTCACCTTGGCCTCCCAAAGTGCTGGGATTACAGGCGTGAACCACAGTACTCAGCCTGTTTTCTGTTTTTGTTTGTAAATCAGAGAAAAGGCATACAAATTTTATTAATGTCTACATGAGAAGAACTACAGAGTGATCTCCTGTTTCTTAAAAACATAATAAACTGGGCATGGTGGCTCACATTTGTAATCCCAGCACTTTGGGAGACGGAGGTGAGAGGATTGTCTGAGCCCACAGGTTCGAGACCAGCCTGGGTAACATGGTGAGACCTCATCTCTACAACAAATAAAAAAATTAGAAGGACATGGTGGTGCACGCCTGTATTTTCAGCTACTTGGAAGGCTGAAGTGGAAGGATTGCCTGAGCCCAGTAGGCTGAGCCTGTGGTGCCATGAGCATGCCACTGCACTGCAGCCTGGGCAACAGAGTGAGACTCTGACTCAGGAAAAAAAAAAAAAGCCATCCTAATGGGTGTGAAGTAGCATCTCGTTGTATTTTTGATCAGTTTTCTCTTGAAGTTTCAGATTTCTTAAAGAAGTCCTTCGTGAGCTCCCTACCCAGCTCAGCTAGACTGTGCCCCTCCCACAGTCCCACAGTCCTGAGTCCTTCCCCCAGCAAACCTGTGAGTGGCCCTGTCTGTTTCTTGGCTGTTTGTGTCTTGGAGGTCAAGGACTGGGTTCATCCTCACTCATCCTTGTAGTTTCAGTGTATTTCAGGGTACCTGACCACCTGCATAGTAGAGGCTACCAAGGGACCATGTTCACGGTAATGGCTCAAGGACCCTGCCTTCAGGACATGCTGCCCACTTTCCCTGGAAGCCAAACCCCCACCCTCTGCTGTCTGTACCCATCCTCACGGTCCGTTGAAAGCAGGTGGTGTTAATAAGCCCCCAACTGTAGAACTAGAGACACTGACTTCTTTGGTCCTCGGTGGGGATTTTTGAAAGCAGTTGTTTGCACTTAACTCAAAAGAATTTATGTTTTGCATCATTGGGTTACTTTGGGTGTCAGTTTCATTTCTGTAGAAAATTAATTTTGGAGGGAGCTGCATGTGCCTGGAGAGCCTAGGGCCCATGCTTTTGATTGTGAGGGGAAGTCCACTCCCTACCCTCCCATCCCTGCTTTCAGTTCCCTCATGGTGGTTCTCTTTTGTATTCATGAACTTGCAAATCAGCTGCTTCTGGTGAAGGAGACCTTGAAAGAATGTCTGCTTATGGTGTGGAGAAAACACTGAGCTCTGCTCTAGCTGAAAAAAAAAAGTGGCTGGCCTTAGGGAGGAAGCCTGAAGCCAGGGTGCCAACCTTTTTGGGCTGGCTGTTAATCTGCAGGTTGCTGAGGACACCTTAACATCTGGGGTGGCAGAGGACTTGGGCCAGTGGCTATTTATTAAAGGGCATGAAAGTGTTCCAGTATGTTCAGATCTGGTATCTCTTGACCCAGTGTGACCTCTGGCTGTTTCAAATGTGTTTAATCCTGATGTTTCATAAATTAAGACTCAGTTTGATCTGAAAATTGTCAGTTTTGATGCATCCTCAGCACTTTTGGAGGTTGAGGTGGGAGGATTGCTTGAGCCCAGGAGTTTGAGACCAGGCTGGGCAATATAGCAAGATCCCAGTCTCTATTTATAGTATATAACATATTTATAATATATATTATAAATTATATATATAATCATTTTTTAAAAATTAAGAAAGCTGTCAGTTTTGAGGCCTTAATTCTCCATCCTGTGAGGTCCTTTACTTTGTTCCCTTCAGAATGTCAGTGACTCTTCAGCACATGATGGGGTACGAGCCTGAAAGGAAATGAGACCCAATTTTAGAAGCCCTTGTTCCTTTAGTGCTGGAGAAGTCTCCCACTTTTTGATAAAGGAGGTGCTGTGGACTTGTGTAACGTGAGTGTGCTATGCCGAATGTAGGGGCTCTCATTCAGAGAGGCAGCCTTTGGCTCGTTGGAAGGTGACCAAATGTCAGAGCTGCAGTCTTCACTGGAAACTCTCTGGCCAGAAGTTCGAGGCTGCATTTGTGCCCTGCAGTCGGGCTCATCTGGATGGTGATAAGACTGGGATTTGGGAGTGCCTGTATTCACCTGTGTTCTACCTCAGGCTGGAAGATGTGAGAACTTGGTAAACTTTTGTTCCTGGAAGGATTGATGTATGGCTGATACTGTTAATCCCTTGGCTTGATAGAACCCTGCTTTTGCTTGGCAGTGGTAGGTCCTTTATCTAGATAAGGGATAATGAGTGATTAAGCCAGTCTTGATTTTTGTTCCCTTGTGGCTTTTTGGGATTACTTATCCTTGCCTGATAACAGGAGAAAGAGCTGGCTTTACTCCATGCCTTTCCTTCCTGCTCCCACTGTGAATGTGATGCCCAGAGCTGTGACAGTCCTCTGTGACAATGAAGTTAAAGGGTTGGGGATTCTGGCCTGACATAGCCTTTAAACCAACTGCCCATCCCTGGGCTAATTATGTGAGAAGAAACCCAACTCCTTCGAGTTTTCTGTTTCTTGTTGCTCACTGCTTATTGTTTGGGCCCTGCTGTCATGCTGAGAAAGCACACTCCCTCCTAGCTGTGGAGGATGGGGTTGCTCAGTGTCTGGCGTGTGCTTGGTCCTCTGGAGATGATTGTCAGATGCTTGAAGAACAAAGCTTCTCTCACCGCACTAGACCTCTTCCAGTTCCAAATGACAGAAAATCCCTTAGGCTGATGTAAGAAAAAAAAAGCACTTACTGACTCAAGTAACTTAGAAATTATCTAGAAGTTGGGACCAGTGTTCCCCCAAATCCAGCTCGTTCTTTCTCTCAGCATAGCTTGTCTAAGTTTAGATCAAATGTCTTTTCAGGTGGGGTCTTTCCACATCATGGGAGAAAAATGGCCCCAGGTGGCTCCAGGTTTATGATTCTTAGAGCTCCTGCTTCTAGAATAGGGGTTAGCAACTTTCTTTCTTTCTTTTTTTTCATTTTTTTTTTTGAGTTGGAGTCTCATTCTGTCGCCCAGACTGGAGTGCAGTGGCTGCTCCCGGCCCCCGCAGCCTCGATCTGCTGGGCTCTGGCGATGCTTCCGCCTCAGCCTTCCAAGTATCTGGAACTACAGGTGCGTGCTACCATGCTCGGTTGATTTTTGATTTATTGTAGAGATGAGGGCTTGCCAAGTTGCCCAGGCGGGTCTCGAACCTGCATGCTCAGGCAGTCCACTCACGTCAGCCTCCCAAAGTGTGAGATTACAGGCTGAGCCACCAAGCCCGGCTGCAACTTTCCTTCTTAAAGGATTGGATGGTACAGGCCACACGATCTCTATCACAGCGATTCTGCCACTGTGGCAGGAGTAGGCACAGATGATGTGAGCAAATGGGTGTGGCTGTGTTCCAGTTACTCTTACTTACCAAAACAGTTTGCAGGCTGACTCTGACTCTCAGGCCATAGTTTGCTGACCTCAGCTCCTGAAGGAGCTCTTTCAAGGCCTCTTTCTCCTAGCGGTTCAGATAGAAGTTGTGCGGGGTTCTCTGTGTCCAGGGCCAGGACTAGTGTGAGGCCAGTGAGACATTTACTTTGGCCACAGAATTTAAGGGGGTACCAAAAAATTCAGCAATCAAGAGAAATTATATATTCATACAATATTTTAAGTAATCAAAATGGCAGATGTCCTGCTGTGGCCAGGTAATTATCCAGCCTGGGTTAGCTGCCTACCCCCCGTGGGAAGGAGAGACTAGAGGGTGCTAAGACACCTTTACAGGAACCCAGTGGAAAGAGGGGTGCTTTTACTAGAAGGAAGGGTATACGGCTGAGTGAGGCTAAGGTGAGAGGATCATTTGAGACAAGGGGTTCGAGGCTGCAGTGAGCTATGACTGCACCACTGCACTCCAGCCTAGGCAGCAGGGCAAGACTGTCTCTTAAAAAAAACAAATAAGTCGGGCTCGGTGGCTCAGCCTGTAATCCTGCGCCTTGGGAGGCTGAGGTGAGTGAATTCCCTGAGCCTGCGGGTTCGAGACCCGGCTGGGCAACTTGGTGAGCCCTCATCTCTACAATAAATAAAAAATTAACTGGGCGTGGTAGTGTGCGCCTGTAATTCCAGCTACTCAGAAGGCTGAGGTGGAAGGATTGCCGCAGCACAGCAGGTGGGCCGGGAGCGGCCACTGCACTCCAATCTGGGTGACAGAGTGAGACTCCAACTCAAACAAACAAACAAGCAAACAAAAAACCAAATAGGTCTGACACGGTGGCTCACGCCTATAATCCCAGGACTTTGGGAGGCCGAGGTGAGAGAATTGTCCGAGTCCATGGGTTCGAGACCAGCCTGGGCAATTTGACAAGACCTCATCTCTAGAATAAATAAAAAAATTAGCCATGCGTGGTGGTACGTGTAGTTCCAGCTACTTGGAAGGATGAGGCAGAAGCACTGTCTGAGCCCAGCAGGTTGAGGCTGCGGTGGCCATGAGTGTGCTGCTGCACTCCAGCCTGGGCAACAGAGTGAGACTCCAACTCAGAGTAATAATAATAATAAGCACTCCAGCCTGGGCAACAGAGTGAGACTCCAACTCAGAGTAATAATAATAATAATAATAATAATAATAATAAGAAGAAGAAGAAGAAGAAGAAGAAGCCGGGTGCGGTGGCTAATGCCTATAATCCCAGCACTTTGGGAGGCTGAGGTGAGAGGATTGCCTGAGCCCACAGGTTTGTGACCAGCCTGGGCAACTTGGTGAGACCTCATCTCTACAATAAATAAATAAATTAGCCTGGCATGGTGGTGTGTGCCTATAGTTCCAGCTACTTGGAAGGCTGACACAGAAGGATCACCTGAGCCCAGTAGGTCAAGACTGCGGTGGCTGTCAGCATGCCATTGCACTTCCTGCCTGGGCGACAGAGTGAGACTCCAACTCAAAAAGAAAAAAAAAAATGATGATGATGATGATGAAAGGAATACTGTTTGCCTGCCTTAGTGCCTGGATGTTTGGTGCAAGTGCAGTAATTATATTACTAGCTGGTTTTCAGTGAGTACCTATTATGTGCTGGGTTGTTCATCATTTTGGCTAGCATTCATTGACTGTATTTACATATATTCTTATTTCTCATTTTTTCCTCAGCTATCCTTAGAGGTGTAGGTATTGTTCTCCCTGCCATACAGATGAGGAAAATAGAGGACAAAATAAGGTGCCCAAGGTCCCATAATGCCTGAACTAGTATTTCAGCCAAGCCTTTTGTCTTCCTCATGGTCTCCAAGACATGAATTCTTGGTGTGGATGAAAGTTGAGGCTTGGTAGAAACTTTGCCAAAAGCCCAGTGCTGTTGGGTGTTGTCCATTCACTAGTGCCCAGGGTAGCACTTCTCTGCACCTCTCCCTGGCACTTGTTCTTGGCAGTTGACTTTCAGGTGTTTGGAGAACCAGACACCCTTGCCTACTTTTGGAAGCTCGTGTTTTGAAGCAGATCAGTATATGTTCCCAAATTAAATTACAGACACCGCATGCGCTAATTGGCAGATGAGCTGCACTTTAAATAGACCACATTAATTCTGGCAGTGAAAGTGGAACCCTACTGGGATAATTCTCATCATCATCTGCATCGCCTTGACAAGCTTTAAAAGGATTCTGTAGCAGTATGCAATTTGCAAAACTGAAAGGTGAAAACATACCGTAAAGTATTCATATGCTTTCAAGGTCAGAGGGAGGTTGCTGCATTTTTCATGAAAGGAAAGAGGGTGCAGGTGAGAGTCATTGGATGTGAAATGTGATGGAGATTAGAATGATTGTCTGGGGTGTTTCAGAAGACGCTGTTGGCAGGCTGGTCCAGGGCATTGCTGTTGCCGACTTCTCCCCGTGCTGATTTCTGTGCAAAGAGAGAGGGCTGTTTTGCACAGTTGTGTGGTTTAAACTGATCTGATCAGTTTTGGAAGAGAATTAGTTTGGAAGGGAATGAGACCGAAAATAGTCCTGAGTGAACTGCCCTGTTGGGCTTTTTCAGTCATTCCTGGGAAGTTTATTCTAAATGATCGCAAAGGTTGGCTTGATCCACAAGTATGTATGAGCACTCATGCATACATATACACAGAAAGGAAAAGAGATGGCCACACAGATGCTTCTGCTGAGAAGGCAGTTATTAAGCAAATGGTTGGTCTGCCTGGACTGGGCACTAAGCTCAGTGCTTTCCCTGCCTTTTGCAGTTACTCCAATAGCCCTGGGCCATTCTGTACTTCTGGGTTTATTTTATGGACCAGGAATCTGAGACTTGGCATGGTTGAGTGACGTGCGCAGGGTCATTTGGTTGAGCTCTTCACCGGTTTGTTCTGCCCACTAGACTGGAAGCCCCTCAGGGGTCCTTGTTGTGTCTATCTGGTAGTCCATAGCCTGTCTCTATTCATGGCTCGCAGAAAGAATGTAGTCAATCTTAGATATGTTGACTTGAAATTTAAGCATGAACTTATTAACTTGCTGTCTAATTTCTGGAGATGTTTTTATTTTCATTCTTCTGGATGGAAGATTCAAAGACTGTCACATTTCACAGGGGTCTGTGATCCTGTTTAGTTCCTGCATTGAAAGTCAGGTCTGGCCACAGAGACCCAGCTTTCCTACTGGAATATTATGTAGTTGTGAACCTGGTCTTTTTCTTTTTTTGTGTGTGTGTTAGAATCTCACTCTGCCCAGACTGGAGGGCAGTAGCATACTCATGGCCACCATAGCCTCAATGTGCTAGGCTCAGGCAATCTTTCTACCTCAGCCTTCCAAGTAACTGGAATCACAGACTTGTTCCACCTGGCTAATTTTTAAATTTATTGTAGAGATGAGGTCTCACCAAGTTGCCCAGGCTTGTCTTGAACCCTTGGACTCAGGCAATCCTCTTGTCTCCACCTCCCAAAGTGCTGGGATTATAGGCATCTAGCTAGCACGGTTGTTTTGAAGAAGGTACACTTTGCAGGGCAGTGTGAGTTGGTGGTTTGTGGTGAGCTCTGAGGCCCCTTTTTGCTGTACTGGCTACTAGCTGTTGTTGGGCAAGTCAATTCCTTCGTCCAGGCCTTGGAGCTTGTCTCTGACATGGAATTGGATTGACTGTTACAAAGTCAGATGTTAAATGTTTATTGCAATGGCTAGTGCATAGTTAATGTTCAGTACACAGTAGCTTCTGTTGCTGTTGTAATTGTTATTGATGGCATGAAAAAGTATTGATGAGCCAATGTTAAGTGCAGATAATTGATCACAAACTTAGTTATACACTAGAATTATAGCTCTGAGAAAATCTGTGTGCATGTAGATAAGAAAGGTGGGATGTGAGGAGATACAAGTAGTTGTAAGAATGACAGTCATGGATTGAAAACATACTTCCTTAGGGTTCCCTTAAAGCCTTACATCTGTTCCTATCTTCAGGCCTAGTAATCCAGTGTATAGAAATCTTTCCTAAGGCGTTAGAAATGAAGACAGTTATTTATATTTAGGGATGTTCTTGGCCAGATGTGGTGGTGCGTGCTTGTGGTCCCAGCTTTTCAGGAGGCTGAGAGGGGAGGATCGCTTGAGTCTAGGAATTCGAGACCAGCTTGGATGATATAGCAAGACTATATTTTTTTAAAGGATACTCTTTGTCATACAGAAGAGAAATCGGCAATGTATCATGTCTTTGGTAGCAGAGAAATAGTTAAATTATGTTTCCCTGAGAAGCCTCAAGAATCGTATTTCAAAAACTTATTGTAACAGGAAGATGTTCATGATCTAGACAAGAGAATAAATGAATCAGGAGCCAAAATTATATATATAATTATATTACGTATTATATAATATATATGCCCATATACACTCATATAACATGATGTATTATTTTCTTATGGCTGTTGTAACAAATTAACACAAAGTTGGTGTCTTTTAAGCAGTACAGATTTATTCTCCTACAGTTTTGGAGGCCTGGAGTCCAAATCAGTTTCACTGGGCTAAAGTCAAAACTACGGCAGGGCTGGATCCTTCTGGAGGCTCCAGGCAGAATCCATTTCTTGCCTCTACCAGCTTCTAGTTGCTGCTGGGATTCTGTGGCTATGGCCGTATCATTGTTATCTTTGCTTCTCTGGTCACAGCATCTTCTCCTCTTCAGTGTCAAATCCGTCTCTGCTCCTTCTTATAAAGATGCTTGTGATTGTTTCAGCCCCACAGGGATTGCCCAGGGTAATTTCCCCATCTCCAGATCTTTAACTCATAACAGTCGCAAGACTCTTCTGCTGTGTAAGGTAATATTACAGGTTCCAGAGATTAGGAGGTGGATATCTTTGAAGGTCATAATTCAACTTACCACAAATGTTGATTTTGTTTAAAAAAGAAAGTGCAATGCAATAGCAAGAACATGGAACCAACTGTGATGCTCATCAAAAGAGGACTGCTTTAAAAAAATATGGTACATATACAGAATGGAATATTATACAGTCATAAAGAAGAACAAAATCATGAACTTCGCAGCAACCTGGAAGGAATTAGAGTCTATAATACTGAGTGATCTTTCACAGAAGCAAAGAACTGAGTATCACACATTCTCACTCATAAGTGGACTTTGAACAACCATCATAATACTATAAGAAAAGGATTGATAGTAGAGGGAAACTGCAGGGAGGTAGGATTGACAGTAGTGGAAATCTGCCTGGGGAAGTGGGGGGGTGGCACACCTCATCAACAAGGGTACCTGCACAATGAATATTTGTATACTTAACCTTGAATTGTACCCCACAATTTTAAAATAAAAAAATTTAAAAGTTTAAAAAAAAGAGAAAAGTACAGTGAAAAAGACTGGAAGGAAATTCTTGAAGATGTTAGCATCGTTCATTTCAGATGAGAGGCTTTAGAGGTTTTATTTTTCATTTTTTTGAGTCAGAGTCTCATTCTGTCGCCCAGGCTGGTCTCAAACTTTTGAACTCAAGTGGTCCTCTCGCCTTAGTCTCCCAAAGTGCTGGGATTACAGACATGAGCCATCATGCCCAGTAGTCATTGCCATTTTTGATACACTACTCTGTATCTCCCACCTTTTCTGTGCTAAGGGAAGACAACCTACCTGGTGGCTTCTGGTAGCCTGGGGCCAGTTCCCCTGTTGCACAAGTGTTGCAGCAGCATGATGCCATGCCTTCTCTCTGCAGAGCCCGTGTTCTGGTTCTATGTGAAGGAGGTCCTCAACAGGCACGAGCTGCAGCGCTTCTACTCCCTGCGTCATATCACCTCAGACGTGGGCCGTGGCCGTGCCTGGCTGCGCTGCGCCCTCAACGAGCACTCCCTGGAGCGCTACCTGCACATGCTGCTGGCCGACCGCTGCAGGCTCAGGTACCGGTGGGGAGGGCCCTGGGACGGGCTGAACCGAGGGACAGAGATCTGCGGAGGCAGCAGTCAGACCTCTTGGATTGGCAGCCCTCCATCTGGGGCAACCGGACTTCACTGTTCCAGTGTGTTCAGCTGTGCTGTGGTCTGTGAGGGGCCTAGCATACAGCCAGCACTCAGTGTTTTTTTGTTTTTGTTTTTTTGAGTCAGAGTCTTACCCTGTTGCCCAGGCTGGAGTGCAGTGGCACACTAATGGCCACTGGAGCCTCAATCTGCTGGGCCCAGGTGATCCTTCCACCTCAGCCTTCCAAGTAGCTGGAACTGCAGGCCTGCACCACCATGCCCAGCTAATTTTTTTGTTTATTTATTGTAGAGACGAGGTCTCACTAAGTTGCCCAGACTGGTCACCTCGGCTTCCTAAAGTGCTAGTATTATAGGTTTGAGCTGCTGTGCCTGGCCCAATCAGTATTTATTATCCTTGAGGCCTGAGTATGGGGAGAACTGTTGTCTTAAGACACAGTTTGCTCTTCACCTTGTGAAATTTTAATTTGGGATTCTTTCATTCACTCAATCCTCAACTGACTGAAAAAACCCCAAGAAACCAAGGAAGTTTTAAGTTGGGGAAAGAAGTGATTTGTTTTTATTAAAATCTCCATTTTTTTGCTTGTGATTTTTTGGGGGGTAGTGTGGGAGGGGTTTGGGGTCTCGCTCTGTTGCCCAGGCTAGAGTGCAGGGTTATGATCATGGCTTACCACTGCCTTGACCTCCTGGTCTCAGGTGATCCTCCTACCTTAGGCCTCTCAAGTACTGAGACCACAGGTGTGTGCCACTACACCTGACTATTTTTTTTTTTTGTAGAGGTGAGATCTTACTATGTTGCCCAGGCTAGTCTCAACTCTTGGGTTCAAGCAATTCTCCCACCTTGGCCTCCCAAACTGCTGGGATTATAGGTGTGAGCCACTGCTTCTGGCTCTGTCATTTCTTTTTTTTTTTTTTTTTGAGTTGGAGTCTCACTCTGTCTCCCAGACCGGAGTGTAGTGGCCGCTCGTGGCCACCACAGCCTCGACCTGCTGGGCTCCGGCGATCCTTCCGCCTCAGCTTTCCGAGTAGCGGGAATTACAGGCGTGCGCTACCACGCCCGGCTAATTTTTTTACTTTACTGTAGAGATGAGGTCTCGCCTGTCCAGGCGGGTCTCAAACCCGCGGGCTCAGGCAATCCACTCACCTCAGCCTCCCAAAGGCGTGGGATTACAGGCTGAGCCACCAAGCCTGGGCTCTGTCATTTCTTATACTCATAATGTTTATGATCCCTCTGTCTCTGGCTCTTATTTTCCCTCTGAGAATTGTGGACTTGACATGTCTTTCTGTGTCCCCTGATAATACAAAGGGACAGTGATTGACCCTGCTCTGGCTCCTTGAATAACTTCCACATCAGCAATGCCCTGATCCTCAATGGTGAAATCTCATTTAATTCAAGAAGCTGGCATTTCATCAGTACCGTGATGCCTTCCCTTGACTTCACGTTTTGCCATGTGTTACTTGGGTCAGGTGCCCTCTCAGCCTGTAATTTCTAAGGGGTTCTGGGATTGTGCATTAAGGCTCCTAAAATATTCTGTCACAGGCAAAGTTCTTTGTTGCCTGTGGTGCCTTATTTAGTAGTATAGTGAGACTCTGTGGGTCTCATGTCAGAGGACTGGGGAGCTAGGACGACTCACACTGACTGTTCCTGTGTGCTGCTCAGAGTCAGAGTTGGGGTGGAGAATGTATGTACCTCTGGAATACTGACCGACTTTAGTTGAGGAGAACATGTTCATGTTTGTTTATTTTCTAATTTTTTTCAATTGAGGTCTCACTCCGATGCCCAGGCTGGAGTGCAACGGCATAATCAAAGCTCACCATAGCCTCCACCTCCTGGTCTTAGGTGATTCTCCTGCCTCAGCCTCCCGAATAGCTAGGACCATAGACATGGGCCACCAAGCCTGGCTCATTTTTTAATTTTTTTTGTGGAGACGAGGTCTTGCTATATTGCCTAGGCTGGTCTCTAACTCCTGGGCTTAGGCAATCCTCCTCTCTTGGCCTCCCAAAGTATTGAGATTAGAGGCATGAGCCACTGTGCCCAGCTTCATGTTTTTTTTTTTTTTTTTTTAGTCACTCTGTTGCTAAGACTGGAGTACAGTGGCATGTTCACAGCCACCGCAACCTCGACCTGCTGTACTCAGGCGATCCTTCCACCTCAGCCTTCCAAGCAACTGGAACTACAGGTGTGCATCACCACAACCGGCTAATTTTTTGATTTATTGTAGAGATGATGTCTTGCCAAGTTGCCCAGGCTGGTCTTGAACCCCTGGGCTCAGGCGATCCTTTCTCTTCCTCCTCCTAAAGTGCTCATATTTCTTAAAACGAATTTTTGTGAAGCTCTTTCCAACAGATCATTTGCAGGTAGACCAGAGTTACATACTCAGTATCAAAAGTGAAGTTAACAATGATAAAACCGGGCTTGGTGACTCAGCCTGTAATCCCAGTGCTTTGGGAGGCTGAGGTGAGTGGATTGCTTGAGCCCGCCCGCGGGTTCGAGACCCGCCTGGGCAACTTAGCGAGCCCTCATTTCTACAATTAATAAAAAATTAGCTGGGTGTGGTAGTGCGCGCCTGTAGTTCCAGCTACTTAGAAGGCTGAGGCGGAAGGCTCGCCGGAGCCTAGCAGGTCGAGGCTGCAGAGGCCGGGAGCAGCCACTGCACTCCAGTCTGGGTGACAGAGTGAGACTCCAACTCAAAAAACAAACAAACAAACAAAAAATGATAAATTGAAGTGAGTCCAGCAGTTAAGAGTCAGTTGACCTTCCCTGAGTCACATTTCACTTTGCTTACTTGATGTGGGGTAAACCAAACTCATTTATACACATGGCAACGGGCTGAGATTTATAAAGGATGACAGTTTTGGGAGTCAGAGGTATAGCCGTAATGTCAGCTTGAACATGTGGTTTGTACTTCCAGTGACATTTTCTGGATAAGTATACGAAGTGTGACTCTTCTCCCTGTTGGTTGTAGTCAGTCACTTCAGCAGCAAATTTTTCCAGTTCTCTACTGCATGACGTCATCACCGACTCGGCTTTAGTGGATTGAGTTCTGACCCCATTAATTCAGAGTTCTATGGCCTGGTGGGGAAGTCATGGCATTGAGGATATGTGGTTGCTATTACTTATCAGGGAGTCATACAAAGAGCTTAGAGACTGGACTTAGGAGACCTACTTTGAAGCCCTGGCTGCTGTGTATTGGCTGATGACCTTGGACAGGCCCTACAGGCTTCACTGATTCCTCAAGCCCAAGTGCAGTTTAGATGTGTGGAACCTTTTTAACCTCTCCGCCCTTTCCAGGGATAACTCAGGCTTTTGGGTCTGTGGCCCAAGAAGGTATTATATCTGAGTGCCCTGAGTGAAAGAGCCGTGGAGCTCTGTAATTTATTTTTGACATTGTCTCTTCTTATATTAGCCAAATCACGTGAGCCTTGTTAGCCAGCTTGGACTTCCTGTCTGTCTCTTGGGGACGTTGCCTGGTGGCAGTCATTTATCTGTCCTCTTCTACTTTACTGCTTTATAGATATATTTACATATCATGTCTATTTCAGTACTTCAAAACTTGTGGTCTCAGGGGACCAACAAGGAAGTTGTGGGATGTATATGTTCAATCCTCTGTTTTAACCGGAAGCTTCAAACCAGCAGAGACCTCAGATATATCATATCCCTTCTGGGATGGCCAGGCACGGATCTTCCCTGGGGCATCTGGTGGAACTCTGGTTAATGGATGCGGAGAACCACTATTGAGAACTTTTTCCTTTTCTCCTTCAATTTGCAGCACTTTTTATGAAGACTCGTCTTTCGTGATGGATGAAGAAAGGTCCAGCATGCTTCCTACCATGGCAGCTGGTAAGCCTGGGCAAGGCCGGGTGGTGGGCCCTGTGGAGCTTACAAGAAGAAGGGGCTGCGTCAGAGTGGATTTACAGCTCCCAGGGATGCTGGGATTTTCTCTACCCTTCATTGCCTTAATGAGCCACTTACTGCTAGTCCTTCCTTACTGGCATTGAGCGTTGGGTCCATTTATCTAGAATTGATATTCGGGCAGACAGAACTTGGGCTGGAAGGTGTTTAGTTGTGGCTTTGCAGGTGTAATATGAATTGGGGGAATTGGAGGAGGGAGACTGTCGGTGACCAGCACTGACCAAGGGTGGGTTAGGACCCGCACCGGAGAATCAGGAGATGGCGAGAAGACCACTCGGAGGCAGTTCTTCTGGGAACAGTCTGATCAGGACTGGAGCCAAATTTTATTCGAACCTTTTCCAACTTATATACCATTTTCTATACCCTCCAGCAATGTGATAATCACTCACTGGGGGCGTACAAGTTTCGTGCTTTACAAACTATGCATCACAAGACCACCACGAGATCTGCAATTTCCAAGCAAACAATTCGAATTCCATGATGCCTGCCGTGCTTACATTAAGGTCACAGGTGCACAATTTCAATACAAATCGTTCAAAGTGTTTTCCATAATGTTCAATGAATCATTCATATTATACTCTTTGCTCTATACCCTGATTAATACAAAAAAACTTTTCTGAGTTAACTCTAGGTTCAATCCAAGTTCACTGACTCCAAATATTTTTAACAATTAATATTATCAACTTAACACTATACTATAATCTATAAGTTTAGTTAAATGACTTAACTGTCAGTTATACTATTAACCTATTATGATTTAATGTAATGCCTTATAACTCAGTTAAAACTTATTCTTAAACTACCAAACTTTACTATAATTCATATGTTTCATATGTCTAAACTTTAATTTTTATATGATCTAGTTATTGGACTTTAATACTATGCTATATCCTATTAAGCTAATACCTCATCATTAATTCTTTCATAAATCGTATAGTAACTATTACACTTGAATAATGTAGCAAA
>NW_007252960.1:194204-221117 GCF_000164805.1 Carlito syrichta | reverse complement strand
GGGGGACAAAACTATCATGGTAATTTAGTTTCTAATCTTAGCCCTAGGGGAAACAGCTTTCGGGAACAAGAGCTGACTACCCAGTCTACCAGGAAATAGAAGTTAAAAAAATATCTAGAAAGAAGTAAAACTTAGAAAGACAGAGAGAAATAATTCTGCTATGCACTTTCCATCAGGTGTATTGAGATTTACTTATAAGTTTTACTGCCATGTATGCACACTGGTCACTAATCACACGCCAATATTATAGTTATAACTGATATCCTATGTCAGAGGCGGTCTTCCAGATGGGCCTTTACAGGCCTCAGCCATGTAGCTATAGATGTTGGCTCCCAACAGGAGACCTACCTTTGCATCCTGGCCCTACCCCTTGTTGGCTGGTGACCTGAGGCAGATCCTTGTGAGCTTTGGTACTTTTCTTTCCTCCTCTGTGAGGTGGGAATCTTGATAACTCAGTAGTCACCTTTGTAGGCTGTGAGAGAATTATGTGCGATAAAGAGTCACATGCACAGTTTGTCCACATGAAGGCCCTGGGTTGATGTTACTCGGTAGATTATTGAATTGCTTGCCCTTTGACTCTCACTCAAAGGGTAAAAGATGGAATCAGCCGGACAGAATGGACAATTTGCTTCTTTCTTCTAAGTGCTTTGTTGCCTTCTTTTTTTCCCCTGAAAGTGTATATTAAGTTCCACATATTGAGGGTTATATTAGTCTTGTCCAATGAAAGTCAGGATTTGGCCGTGGTTTCCTTTGTAAGTCATAAGATACCAGTGTAAGTTTTGCCTGAGGTAATCATGATGGTGTTACTGGTGTACATTTTTGATTGCTAACTGAGCTGAGTGTTTTTGGTGGGTGATTGTCTTTACTACTTGTAACCCTGTGAGGGCAATGATATTGTCTCCATCTTACAGATAAGGAGACTGAAGCGCAGAGAGACTGTGAGTTACTTGACCAAGGCTTTGAAGCTAATAAGTGGCAGTGCTGGGATTCATCCTTGGGCAACCCGACCCCAGAACTTGTGCCTTCACTTCCTCCTGGTTGACTTATTTGTATTTGTCTTCTTGACTGTTAGGGAGAGAATATGGAAAGACTCAGCTCCCATGGTAGCTGGTGTCTGCTGACCCCAATTTTATGGCGGGTTCTTATAAATGTTAAAGATTGATGTGTATCCTCTTGTGTATTATATTGTCTGCAACTTGCTTCTCATGTTGGAGGTATGACTGCTCGGCAGCAAACACTCCAGACTTTTCTCTTTTTTGGGCAGGTCTGAACTCCATACTCTTTGCAATTAACATCGACAACAAGGATTTAAATGGGCAGAGTAAGTTTGCTCCCACTGTCTCGGACCTCTTAAAGGAGTCAACGCAAAATATGACCTCTTTGCTGAAGGAATCCACGCAAGGAGTGAGCAGCCTTTTTAGGGAGATCACAGCCTCTTCTGCAGTCTCCATCCTCATCAAGCCTGAGCAGGAGACTGATCCCCTGCCTGTCGTGTCCAAGCATGTTAGTGCCGGTGAGCACGGATGGGCACGTGAGGTGGAACCGAGGCGGGGATGGGGAGTGGGGAGGGCCAGTTAAAAGGACAGCAGAATGTGGTAGAGGCAGACACACCTCATCGACTGAAAGTCGTCCCAAGGGGAATGAAATCTGATACATTTGCATTTTTAGTTCCTGTTTGTTTTTATTTTTCTTACCCTCATTCACTGTAAAAGGGCTCCGACTGCCTTACCTAGATGTGAAGGTAACAGGGTAGAAAACAAACAGCTGAATCACAACAAGCTGAAAGGGAGGGTGTGAGTCATGGGAAGCCCATGAGGTTGGCCTTCATTCGTTTATTCCTTCATCTATTCCTTTACTTGTTCATTCATTGTGTTCTATGTGCTAGGCAGTGAGTTAAGTAAGAAAGATGGCTGGCGTTTGGCCACAGACTCCTTTGGGATGGGTAGGGGTAGATAGTTAATAACAAATTATATCAATAATCTATGTCCTTAGGATAAATGGGAAGAAAAGCAAGCATAGGGTGCCATGGGGAATGCATACCAGTGGGCTTGCCTCTGGGGGGTGGAGTGATATTTAAGTGGAGGCCTGAGGAGAGGGAGGAGTTCATCAGCTTTGTTGCTAGACTGTGGGAGGCAAAGAAAGTTGGTTTGGTTAAGGTGAATTTTGCAAAAAGTTTATAATAACCCTTGAGACTTATGGGACACTAGGATGTTGTTACAGCAAAACTGGAAATTTTGGGTTTAAGTACTTAGTGCCAGTGTTCTCAAATCTCTTAAACAAGGCAGTCATCATGGTCATTCTTTTGAAATTACTGATGATGGAAACTCAGAGTCTCTTTGGTACACAATGACTTAATGAGTCTTGTTTTCTCCTTGTCCAGCAAAGACCCCTCATGAATGACATAGGAAGCAGGACCATTGAGGGCTTTGTGTAACAGAGACTGAAATTTGTATACTCAATGGAGTATCTGATCTGTCTCACCCGTTTTTGGAACTCTGATTTCGAAGTTATCTCAGAGTTGTGGTACCCTGGTGAGGCCTCACCACATCACTTCTTGGTTTAGATTGGTTGGATTTTTTGGAATTGACTCAAAAGTGTCTCACATCCGAGTTTGATGATTAAGGTGAATGAACACATAGGCCCAGCTCAGCACCAGTCATTAAGGCAGTCTTGATTTCTGTTTCAGTTAACCTTTGCTGTGTCACAAACAACTAAAAACTACCACAGATGGGTTGGCATGATGGCCCTTCTGTTGGTTTCCCTTGAGCTCACTTGGGGCTGCAGTCATCTGGTGGCTGAGTTGGAAGATCCAAGATGGCCCCACTTATGTGTCTGGAGTTGGTGCTGGACAGCTTACTTATACCCTTGGCCTGTCATTCTCCAGTAAACTGGACTGGCTTCTTTGTATAGTGGTGTCAGGACAGCAGTCCAAGAGAAGGAAGTCAGGAGCTGTAAGATTTCTTGATGTCGAGGCACTGGAACTCATGCTGTTATTTCTGCCACATTCTACTGGTAAAACCAAGGTGTGGTGGAGTGAGTATGTAGTCCTAGCTACTTGGGAGGCTCAGATGGGAGAATCGCTTAGCCCAGGAGTTTGAGGCTGCAGTAAGTTATGATTGCATCACGGCACTCCAGCCTGGGCAATAGAGTGTGAGACCCCCCAATCACTAAAACAAAACAAAACAAAACAAAACAAAACAAACGGAGCACTAAGCCAACCAGATTCAAAGGGTACAGAAATAGTCACACCATTTCTCAAAGGGAGGAACAGCCAAAGTCCCATTGCAAAGGGCATCAGACAGGGATGGGAGAATTTCATGTCTCTTAAACAATTAATTTCAACCCTCACATTGGTGTTCCTGGTCTCATCTGCCAGCCATGAGAATATTTTCCAAAGTGAAGCAATGAAAATTATTTCAGTAGTGGAACATCCTTTGAACCAAAGTGACTGCTTAGAAGGATCAATTTTAACACATGCTCTGTGGTGTGTTTGTTTAAATCAGAGGTGGAGAGACCTACGTCCATGTCACTCAGTCTTCTGTAGGCAGTTTTTTGTCAAGGGTTTAACCAGAAAAATCTACATTTATTTTACAATGTACTTCCCAGTAGAATATGATTTTCCATAATCTAGAGTTGAGTTGACTTAATTATCCCCTTGTCTTATGCCATTTCTTTTCTTTTCTTTTCTTTTTTTTGCTAGATACCAAATGTAAAAAGGAACGAAAGAAGAAAAAGAAGGTAACCAACATTATCTCCTTCGATGATGAGGAAGATGAGCAAAACTGTGGGGACGTTTTAAAAAAGATACCTGGGGCAGGGGAGAGCTCGGAAGAGAACTCTGACCCCTCCTCTGTCAATATTATGCCGGCCTTCGAAAGCCCCTTTGGGCCAAATTCCAATGGAAGTCAGAGCAGCAACTCATGGAAAATTGATTCTCTGTCACTGAATGGGGAGTTTGGGTACCAGAAGCTTGATGTGAAAAGCATCGATGATGAAGATGTGGATGAGAACGAAGATGATGTGTATGGGAGCTCAGCGGGAAGGAAGCGCGTAGGCCACTCAGAGTTGCCCGAGAAGTGAGTTCTACTCCGGTGTTTAATGAGCCTGTTACACTAACTCTTTTCTCTTTCTACAGTATTAGGCGGTATAAGAGTGCAAGTTTCATGTTTGTTCAGGACATTATTCATCCTTCAGGTCTTGATTTAGGAGGAAGAAGTGTTGCTTGTCGTTCTCCTGAGAACTAAGAGAGGGGAAGGGAGTATATTTGAAGGTACTTATTACAAAGTTAACATTGAGATGTGTCTTGAAATTCCTTTTTTTGAGGGGGAGGGGTTGAAGTCTCATTCTGCTGCCCAGGCTGGAGTGCAGTGGCATCTCACGGCCACCTCAGCCTCGACCTGCTGGGCTCAGGTGATCCTTCTGCCTCAGCCTTCCAAGTAGCTGGAACTATAGACACATGGCACTACGCCTGGCTCATTTTTTGATTTACTTTAGAGATGAGGTCTCGCCAAGTTGCTGAGGCTGGTCTTGAACCCATGGGTTCAGGCAATCCTCTCACCTAAGCCTCCCAAAGTGCTGTGATTATAGGCATGAGCCACCACGCCCAGCCAGAAATTCTTGCTCTGTGTCTATGTCTTTTGTTTTTGTTGACTGGGTTTTTCTCCCCTCTCCAACTTGATACTACCCTAAGAAGCTAGGGAGAAAGGCAGAGTTAGTCTAGAGGATAGCTGACATTTGTGATATGTCCGGTGCTGCCTTTACCTTATTGTAATACAGCAGCTCTGTGAGGTTAAGGGCGTCACCCGTTTTACAGCTGAAACAACAGGATTCCATAGGGAGACGAGATTTGTCCAAGCCATTTGCAAAGCTGGGATTTGAATATGCTGTGTGCTAAAGCTTATATCATCACATATTTTCCATGTTTCTATGTAATTATGAATATCGATTAGTTGATGAGATAGCTGATTTTGTGTGTCAACTTGATGGGGCCATAGTGTGCTCAGATTAAACATTATTTCTGGATGTGTCTGTGAGGCTGTTTCTGAATGAGGTTAGCATTTGAATCCATGGAGTCAATAAAGTGGATTGCTATCCCCACTGTGGGTGGGCATCATGCAAGCTGTCAGGACTGAATGGAACAAAAACTGTAGGAAAGGAGGAATTGTTCCCCTTCTGCCTGCTGCCTGGAGCTGGGATGTGGGTCTTCTCCTGCCCTTGAACTAGGTTTGACACCATCTATGCTCCTGGTTCTTGGGCCTCAGACTTGGACTGAACGGCACCACTAGCATTCCTGGGTCTCCAACATGCAGATGGCAGTAGGTGGACTCTTGGTTTCCATAGTCATGTGGACCAATTCCTCATTATAAATCCATATCTGTATATCTGTCTATCTCTATACACACACCTGTTGGTTCTGTTTCTCTGTAGAACTCTGACGAATACAGTTGCTATTCAGTTAGATCAATGTCATGACTTACTAATGGTTCTCTCATTGTTTTTTTTTTTTTTTTTTTTTTGAGTTGGGGTCTCTATTGCCCAGGCTGGAGTGCAGTGGCACAATCATGGCTCACTGCATCCTCAATCTAAGGTGATCCTTTCACCTCAGCCTCCTGAGTAGCTGGGACTACAGGCATGTGGCACCATGCCTGGCTAATTATTTGATTTTTTTTGTAGAGATAAGGTCTCGCTATGTTGTCTCAGCTTCTCTAGAACTCCTGGGCTCAGGCAGTCCTCTGGTCTCCTTGGCCTCCCAAAGTGCTGGGATTACAGGTGTAAGCCACCGTGCCTGACCCTCCCATTACTGAGTATTCAAGTTGTTTTTTGTTTTTGCTTTTTATTATCAGCTGTTCTGAAATGGACATTTTCATGCACAAGGCTTTTTGCTACTACTGAATTATTTGTTAGGATAGCTTTTCAGCAGCATAGAATTGTTCTTGCTTGTAGAGTATGAATGTTTTTGTACCTGGCATCCAAGTCTTATTAGTTCGGGTTCTCCAGAGAAACAGACCAATGAGGTGTGTGTGTGTGTGTGTGTGTGTGTGTGTGTGTGTGTGTGTGTGTGTGTATGTGTATATATGGAGGTGTGTATCTTCTCTCTCTTGCTCTATCTCTCTCTCTACCTCCATCTCTGTCTCTGTTCTGCCTGTCTTTCTCTTTCTTGACTTATTTTAAGGGCTTGGCTCATGTGACTGTGAAATCTGCAAGCTAGGCCTGCAAACTGGAGGCCAAGAAAGAGTTGTGGTTCTCCAAAGGCAGTCCAAATACTTTTTTCTTCCTTGGAGGAGGTCAGTTCTTTTCCTGTTGAGGTCTTCCGTTGCTTGGATGGGGTCCACTCACATTATGCAGGGTGTAATCCGCTTTACTCAAAGTCTAGTGATTTAAGTGTTAATCTCACCTAAAAACGCCCTCACAGAAACATCCAGGATAATGTTTGACTGATATATATGGGTACCGTGGCCTAGCCAAATGGACACATACAATTAACCATCATAGCTGCCTTTAATTCTGGGCCTTAATCTGAGCCTTTTGGGAAATACTATCCTATGGCTCTGTAGGCGAGAATGCATCTCTGAGTTACTTCTCTCCATGGGTTTTTTGGCCTCCAACAGTCATTCCTCTTCCTTCCCTATTGGTGCCACTGAGTGGAGCCCAGAGGGTGAGACCAGAGTTTGAGCCAAGGTAACTACCAGCATTGTGATGTGTAAAAGCACAAAACAGTGCAGAGTGATCTCCATAGGGGCCTGGGCTGTCTGAGGCCATTGGGCCTTCTGTGGACAACCTCCTCCTGGCAAAAGGGGAGTCTTCACTGAACATTGTCCAGAGCAGCCTGGGGAAGGAGCATAGGCGGAATGAGGTGGTCTACCAAGTAATGCTTTCATTTTGGCTCATGGGGGAGGTCTGGGAGGCTGGTGCACAGCAGGTGTGTTAGGGGTATGTGGCCAGGCCAGGAGATACTCTTGGGCATCACAGCAGCCTCTGGCAAAGGCCAGTCTCCAGTTGTCTTTAAGGTGATCTGTTCAAGCCGGGCTCCATGGCTCAGCCTGTAATCCCGTGCTTTGGGAGGTTGAGGTGAGTGGATTGCCTGAGCCCGCAGGTTTGAGACCCGCCTGGGCAACTTGGTGAGACCTCATCTCTACAGTAAATCAAAAAAATTAGCCGGGCGTGGTAGTGCACGCCTGTAATTCCAGCCTGCACTTGGAACTTGGAAGGCTGAGGTGGAAGGATTTCCAGAGCCCAGCAGATTGAGGCTGCAGTGGCTGGAAGCAGCTTTTTTTCCCAAAGGCGTGGTATCTTTATGATAGGAGTTTTTCTATTACTTAATGTGTACTCTATGACACCAGTAGGGAAGTAGGGGGAAAGTGCAATAACTACAGATATGAAAAAATGTTACATTTCACTAGCAGCTAAGCAAATCCAAAGTGAAACAAGACACCGTATTCTACCCACTGTATTTGCCCAGAGCCTGGGTTCCTGCCTTGGTGGTAGGGGGTGGGGCTTGCTCTCAGTGGGTCCTCAGGTCCAGGCACATAGTAGGTACTCATTCGCTGTCTGTGGGATGATTGAGGTGGTAAGGTTGGTGCACAGGGGCTGTCCTCACAGACAGCCGGCAGCTGTTGCTAGCCCCAGGGGTGGGGGGGCAGGTGGGGAGAAAGCAGTTTGACAAAATGCCTGGAGCCTTGAGAATGTTTATTCCACTTAAGTTAGCTATTCCTCCTCTGAGAAACTGCCTTGAGGACACACCCTAGACTCAGGGGAAAGCTGCTGCTTCTAGATATCAGAGTCCTTATTCAGAGAAGCAAAACGCTGGAGCTGACCTAAATGTGCAACCGCAGGGGGCCGTGAGCAGTGGAATAATTTGTAGTTTAATCCTTAACATTCTAACATTATGATCTTAGTATCTCAAATGAGGTTTAATATTGAATAGAATTAATATTGAATAGAAACAACAAGATAGAAAATTCTACATTTAGTTTTATGACAAATGTGTAAAGAAAAGTATGCATAGCAAGGTGTTTTGGGTAATGTGGCTATGGGTGTTCTGGTTTTCTTTCTCTGCGGCATTTTCTTTCTTTCTTTTTTTTTTGAGTCTCACTGTCGCCCAGGCTGGAGAGCAGTGGCACACTCATGGCCACCACAGCCTCCACCTGCTGGGCTCAGGTGATCCTTCCACTTCAACCTTCTAAGTAGCTGGAACTACAGACATGTGTCACCACTCTCAGTTGATTTTTTGATTTATTGTAGTGATGGGGTCTTGCCAAGTTGCCCAGGCTAGTCTCGAACCCCTAGGCTTAGGCAGTCCTCTTGCCTCTGCCTCCCAAAGTGCTGGGATGACAAGCATGAGCCACTGCGTCCAGTCCTTCTGTGGCATTTTCTAAATTTTGATATGTGTCTTAATTTTCTTATAGAAAATCACTACTTGTGACTGTGTTTCTAAGCCAGTCATGGTGCCATATGCCAAGGCACCATCTGCCCCAGGAGTACCTCTGGAGCCTACTTTTTCTTGGATTCTGAACCTCATCTCGTCAGGCCTGGCTTCACCTAGTATTCACATATATTGCTGAGAAAGGGCAAGAATTGTCTTAGAAACAAGCAGGACATCCCACTTGCCCAGATCCAATGGTGTGGTCAAGGAAAGGCTTGGCGTCTTTAGCCGCCTTCTCCTGAAAGAGTGCCCCTGACCACCTCTGGGTGTGTCTGTTCCTTGGTACCAGCTGCTGGATTGGAGCCTTGGGAGGGCGCATCTGAAAACATTCCAGAGACACTGCCAAGTTCACCTGTTACCCTGTGAGGACTCAGGCAGGGGCAGGAGCGGCAGTTATTCTGCACCCATTCACCTCCTCCCTCTCCACCTCTCCACCCCCGCCTGTCAGCCTCCCAGTGTTGCCTGTAGGACTGAATGATACATTCGATAAAGTTCCATTAGGCTTACTTCCCTTCTGTGTTCCTTGCTCTGTGCCAAAAGTTTGACCAAAAATTAGGGCTGAAAGGAGACCTTCTACCTGACCAACCTCTGAAAGAGGACTTGGCAATCACTGCCAAATTTGCCCCTGAGCTGTGAATGCTTGTTATATTTTTATTTTAATCAATTCATTAATTGATTTTTGTTTGTTTTGAGTCAGGGTCTCACTCTGTTACCCAGGCCGGAGTGTAGTAACACAATGGCAGCTCACTGAAGCTTCGACCTCCTGGGGTCAGGCAATTCTTCTGCCTTAGCCTCTTGAGTAGCTGGGACTACAGGCGTGTGCTGCCACGCCTGGCTAATTATTTATTTTTTGTAGCAATGAGGTCTCACTATGTTGTCCAGGTCAGTCTCAAACTCTTGGGCTCAAGCAGTCTTGATATGTTGCCCAAGCTGGTCTTGAACTCCTAGTCTCAAGCAATCCTCCAGCCTCAGTCTTCTAAATGCTGGGATTACAGACGTGAGAGCCACTGCACCCAGCCTATTGTTACATTTTTAAAGAGTTGTAAAGAGACACCAATAAAGAAGAGTATGCCACAAAGCCTAAATGTTTACTATCTGGTCTTCTGCAGTAAACATTTGTTGACCCATGCTCTGAAATAAAGACAAACTGTAAGTAATGTCACCTGGTATGCAGGACCTGGAGACCCATTGTCATTGGATTCAGAAGACCTGGGCTGCAATCCCACATTGGTTCTGTTGCTTGTGGCTGATGACCTTGGACAAGTCACATAATCTTTTTGAGGTTTCTTTTCCTCTCTCTCTCTTCTCCCATTCCTTTCCCTCCTCTCCCCTCGTCCCTTCTCCCATTAAGTAGGTATGATTGTCTGCTTTGGTCTTTATCTACTGAGTTCCAAAGTGATTTTTACCAACTTTAAAGTTCAGTCGGGCTTCCACATCTGAGTTTTGCGTTTGTGGATTCAACCAAGGGTGGATCAAAAACATTAAAAAAAAAAAAACAATAAAAATAAACAGTACACCAATAAAAATAACGCAGATAAAAATACAGTATGGCAACTATTTGCCTTGCGTTTACATGGTATTGTTATTATAAGTAACCTGGTGTTTAAAGTACATGCATGGGAGGATGTGCTTACACAGACTCGACACCGTTTTAGATCAGGGACTTGAGCATCCTCGGATTTGCGGTCCTGGAGCCAATCCCCGCAGATACCGAGGGACAGGGGTATTGCTAAACACATTCTGGTGTTTCCATGTGTTTCTTCGTAGCCCAGTGTGGAACACTGCTGTGGGTAGATCCTCTTAAACTCCAGGAACCAGCCTGGCGTCACAAGAACTTGTGACACATGTTAATTGCACATGTTAATTTTGCGCTTGTGCCTGGCTAATACTTGAGCTGACCCCTTGCTTGAAAGGGACCCCTGATGTGACCGGGTCTGTATCTGTCCTTTTGGCCACGAGGATCTGAGAAACAGCGAGGCGAAGTGGCACACCCAAGCCCACCTCCTGCTTCATTGTAGCATGCACTGTTCCCTCCCCCTCCACCCCTTTTGTCCCTCTTCCTCACAAGGGGCTTGTGCTTCCTCCAACCCTCTCCTCCAACCTCCCTTCAAGGCAACCTTGCACGACTCTCCTGACCAGCTCCACGCATCTGAGCTGCCGTTTTACAGCTTCTTGCAGCATTAACTGACTCATGTCCATGCCCCCACCAGACCATAAGTGCCTCGAGGGCAGGATCAACACTGTTTGCTGGCTGTAGTGAGCTCAGTGCCTGGCATGTAGTAGGTGCTCAGCATACACTGGCCGAAAGAATGAACACAAGAGGTCTGGATCTGGTCTACACGCTCCCAACACCCAGCCCACACCTCCACTGTGCTCGTCCCACGATGGCCCAGTTGGTTCCCAAGAAGGTGACTGGGGATGCCCAGTGAATGCCTGTGGTGAGTCACATGTCCCACAGGCTCTTGGCCCTGTCCCACAGGTGTATTCTCTCGCCATAGGCCACCGGACGGGAACCCCTGCCTCTCCCAGATGCACGGCTGGGCCCCGCTGCAGGTGCTGCACGGCGACTCTGACATGCTCTTCCCTGTCAGCGGTGTGGGCTCCTACAGCCCCACAGGTGGGTATTTCCTGATGACTCCTTTCCTCCAATAAGCGCTTTGGCTTTGAGAACCTGCAGGAGTATCTGAATCACCTGAGCAGGTAGGGATGGGGCCAGGGGGCATGGACTCAGGATGGAGTAGGGCTTGTGGAGACTCAGAAGTGAGAGAGGGCTTGGCTTCTCATGCCTGGATACCTTGTGCTCTTGGAGGAGTGAGTGCTGGGCAGAGCTGGCGGGCAAGCGTCCAGGGAGCCCCCAGGCCTGATTTGTTTGTGCTCAGTAGTAGCTTGTTGAAAAGTACTAAATTTGTGACCATTGTTTTGTCTCTCAGGAGTTAGGGGAGGGTAACTGAACTCCTGTCTGTAAAGGCCCTGACACCCTGGACAGAAGCGTTTGGGGATCAGGAGGGGGCTTGTTTAAAACCCGCCTTTGGTACGGGTAAGCGCTTTCAAATCCTTCCATGTGGTTGAGCGCACTTGTGTGTGTTTTATTATTGTTTTCTTTAGCTAGAGCAGGTCATGGGAGGATGTGCTTGAGTCCAGCTGGCCCCTGGAATGGGTGTGCAGTGAAACTGGTACAGTACCTGGCACAGAGAATGCTCTGTTGCTGTAACTGCCCCCGGAGTCTAGGTCGGAAAGGCCTTGGCCCAACCGACATAGGTGCCTTTGTGGTTTCCTAGGGGACAAACGCAGCTTTTCTGGGCCCAGATAGGAAGCTGTGACTGGGTCCAGCATTTGCCTGGGAAACTGCTGAAATTCTGGACCAGATGATAGACTTGCCACTTGTTGGGAAACAGAAACCTGCTCAAGCCCAGAGTCAGGGTGGGGACATTCACTGGCAGCAGGACAAGTGGAGTCAGTCGCAGTCCTGACTCTGGGAAGTTGTGTGAGCCTGAGCACGTTGCTGACCTTAGTGCTAGCATTCCCGACTGCAAAATGAGGCGAGTGTGAGCACATGGCTACATGCTGCCTGTCAGCCTCAGTGTCCTCATCTGGAAATTGGGGAACAGTGATGATGAGAGCCGGCGCTTGCGAAGAAGCCCTGGAAGCAAGTCCTGTGCTGTGACGCGACTGACCCCATGAACTCATCGCTCTTCACCGCAGCCCTAAGGAGGGTGCTGTCCTGTCACCTCCCTCACAGGCTTGTAGTGAAGACTCTGAGTCAGTGGGTGAGATGCCAGGCCTGTGAAAGCTTCTAGCGGTTATGCAGTGACACAGGACAACTTGTCCCTGACCTGGGAGCTGGGGTATTGTCATGAAGGGGTTCTCGTCATTGCGAGGTGCTGCTATCTTCCCATGTGCCTCTCCCTACTTTCTGCTGGAGGTCAGCCCCGCTCCTCTCTCTCCTGTCTGTTGTGGCCTTCTGTACCCTCACGCCCTCCTCACTGAGCCTGTGCTTGGCTGCAGTGCCAGCACTGGGGCCTCTTCCATGTGACCTTCCACACCAGCCAGAATTTCTTACTGAGTCTCCATTGAGGTCCCGAAAAGTGGCAGTCTGGTGGGCTCAGCACATGTCTGCAGGCCAGACCACAGAAGGTCTGCATCCCCAGAGATGGCTGGGAGTACAGTCACCTTGCCATGGCCTGTCAGCTGCAGTGAAGATGAAGCAAAGTGTCTGAGTAGGGGAAGGGGCTGGGAGTGAGCAGGTAGCCCCGGAGTATGTCTGGACCATGGGGAGTTTTGAACTTTCATTCACAGCTTCCAGCTGACAATTTGGTTCCCTGTCGACCTTGCCTTGGTCCCCACCAAGGGCCCTCATTGTTTGGTTCATGAATGATTGCTGGGCTAAAAGGTGCATACAGCAGGCATCTGATTTATTTCAGTGGCTCCTTTGTTTCCCAGCTGGGCTCCCCTGAACCCTCAGACCTATGGGCAGTAGATGGTGGCAGCTGGGGCGTTGCTGGTTCAAGTACATTGGGGTTTGGCTTCATAGAGCCCCATGTTCCTCTTCCCCCTGCGGGCTTTCTGGAGGCATATGTCTTGGGGACAGTACTGCCCTGCCAGCCTCGAGGGTCCTCTTGAGAGGGCACACATCTTGTGGTCCCACACCTGGCTCTCAGACTGAGATGCTTGTCCCTACTGACAGTGCCCAAGCTCCGGCTGACCAGAGTCATGCTCACGGCATGACTTGACAGTGTGTCGCCAGTGTTTCCACTTACTCCAGCTGCCGAGCTTGTGGCTGGGGCAGTCTGGCTCTCTCTGGCAGAGACTGCCTGGGGAGGATCTCAGCCTGCGTGATGATGCTGGAATCAGGTCTCAGGGACTTGGGACCTGATGGAGACCAGGCTGCATCAAGTCCCTCTGGCCCAATGCCCCGTTTCCACGGGAGACCAGGGCCAGGGAGGTGCTGGGGCTCGGCCTCCTGCTAGGTGCCCTCCACTGCTGTTCCTCTCTGAGAATCCTTGCTTTTGCTCCATTCCTGCCTCATGTCCCTTCTGATGTACATTCTAACATCTCCCTCATTTTGGCTGAGCAATCGCTTTGTCCTTTAATGATGACTTCCCACCTAGGGGGCTCCTCACCTAAGGAGATGTCTCTGTCACCTTTGAAGTTGGTACCTTCCCAGTCCCTGCTGCTGGGGTAGTTGGAGGAAGTGGTGGGAGGGAGGTTGATGGTGGCAGGGGGAGTGGGCAAGGAAGAGGCGCAGGGCTGAGAGGGGTGGGTGCTTTGCTGCTAAGTCTTGGGAGGGAGCAAGAGGCAGAGAACCCTGGAACCTTGGAGGAGGCAGCCTGGAGGAGGCAGCTTTAGACCTGCGTTTCTAGGGTTAGGGAGCGCTTCAGAGAAGGAAGGAGACCCCAGACAACAGGAGGAGAATTAGACATGCCTTATGATTGTTGGGGTCCTGTCATCTACAAGTGAGCAGGGCAGATTGGCCTGTGGCTCTCGAAGCAGCAGGGGAGGAAGGTTGCCAGGGCTCCTCTCGTGTGGGAAGGGTGAGTTAAGGCGAAAAGCAATCACTGCTCTCTTTCCAGAAGCTGTGCTTGCCTGTCTTGTGTTCATTGTTGGGTCAGGGCATTTCTGAGGCTCTTTGGGTTCATTGAAAGCAAGGCTTGACACCCTTCGTTTCCCAGCAAGTTGGCAGTTCTTCACCTCCCTCATGCTGACACTGGGTCTGTGGGGTTGTTTGCTGAGGCTGAACTGTCTGTCGTAGTGCTGCCATGATCTGATGTGGCTGATTTTAGCGGCAGTTTATGGTTTTGTTTTGTTTTTTTTTTGGTAGGTTCAAAAACCTTTTTATTTATTATTATGCAAGTACCTTTGAAAAGTTAATTGTACAAGTCATTGCATGAAAAATGAGCTCAGGCAGCCCCCTGCTGGCCCTGGCCTGAGAAATGTACATATTTACATGGGCCCTTGGAAAGGAGGAACCCGTCCGCCTTAGAAGTGGTGGGAGACGGGGCATGGTGTGCGGTCGCCAGATTCACACAGTGGCAGGCAAGACAAGCTGTGTTGAAGGCACTCGGTGACGTGTATGATTTACACCCGGGCCTGGCTGGGCCTAGCAGAACACTATGCTGGCAGGTCCCGGGGGAGGTAGGACCCCAGCACATGGCTGCTGGGCTCAGGCCAGATGTCAAGTATTGCTTTGGGGAATGGATTGGGGTCCTCCTCAGTGATGGGACAAGCCCGGAGGGACCTCCTACCCAGACAGGCGGCTGAAGGAGTAGGGGCTCACTGGCCCACCCTACATCTGCGTCCACACGTGATGCCCTATGTGTTGGGCTCCTGAGCACAGGGTGGTGCTCCTGGCTCTGACACAGTGCGCCTTGCTGGCGTGTGTCCTCCGTGTGGCCATGCCCAGGGCCCGGCCTGGTGCCTTGGCCATGCTGGTCAGTCCACCTTCTTCGTCTTGCCCATAACGATCTCCTCGAAGACTGGCATTACGGCCTCGTCTTCCTGGACCTCCTCAAACACCACCCCACAGTCAAACTCGTCGTTGACCTACTTGAAGTAGTATCTGTAACTGCCCTTCTTGGTCAGCAGCTCCTTGAACTGGCCCAGGGTGACCGCGCGGCCCCTCGCCAGGGTCTGGTAGGGGATGGGCTCCCAACAGAAGTGGCAGGCCACCACGATGCTGTCGCATGCCTGGGTGCTCCCCCCGCCCGCCTTCCGCTGCGACTTTGACATCTGTCTGGAGGGCAGCCGGCTGGCTCACTTCTCCTCCTCCTCCAGACATTGGGAGCCTCCTCCAGCTGGGTCAAGGGGTTGGGGGCTGGGTGAGGTGGCATTGTGGGGTCTTGGATGAAGAGGTGGGAGGGCTGCACGGAGGTTCGGAGCTGAGTGCTGGCCCAGGGGTGCACAGCCCCAGGGGTGCACAGCCCCAGGGCGCTCAAAGGACAAGGGTCTTGATCTCTCAAGGGGCTGCAGCTTCTTTGTGCCAGAAGACCCGTGGCCAGCCCTCCAGTGCCTGTATGATTGTTGGGGTCCCCCTCTCGCCCTCAGTGGTCCACTGCGTGATCTTCTGGCTCTTCTCCGTGTCCTCTGAAGGGCCTGGCATCTCAGCACTGACACTTCTCCTCGACTCAGTCTTCTTGGCGTTTTTCTTGGAGGGCACACCCACTTTCCCACTGCGGGCCAGGCCATCACTGGCAGTAGGGGCAGCACTCACACTCTCTGAGTAGCTGCGGGGCTTTGCCCCGTGACCATGTGGCTCTGAACCCCAAGCAAAACTTCCGGGGGCCCTGCGGGTGGCCTCAGACTCCTGTTCCTTGGGCCTGGCTGTGCTGTGATAGACGTGGTGGTGGATATGCCGGTGGTGGTGCAGGCCGACTGCATCCAGCTTCGCTGCTGAGCAGTTTGTTTTGAAGGTCATGGTATTGCAGTGGCTGGCAAGACACTGCGTTGTGTGGTTCCCAGCCCACTTACGGTCGTGTGCCGCTTGAGGGCCCATGGTTTTCTTTATCCCATCGTCCCATCTTTCTGCCCTGAGACAGGCATCGTGCTAGGCTCGGGGGACCCACAAGTGAATCCTGCCTGGAGTTCTGCACGCACGGAGGCGTGGTCATTCCAGCGACCAATATAGTGGAGAATGCAGCGGATGGGCCTGGTGTACACTAGCCGCTCTCACCTCCTGTCCTAACGCACCCTGTCTCCTGCCTGGGCTGTTGCAAAACAGCTTTGCAACACACTGTCTGCTTCTACCCTTGTCCTGGCCATTTGTTTAGCTGACAGGGTGGTTTCTTAGAATACAAACCAGACTGCATCATTCCCTTGCTCCAAACCCTTCCACTGCTCTTAGGATCAACTTCAGAATCTTCCCTGTGGCCACACCAGGGTTCAGCTGCTTCTGCAGTCTCGACTCCTCCCATTTCCTTTTTGCCTGGTGTCCCTGCCAGTCACTCCAGCAGCTTTCACTTTCTTTCCCAAGACTCGCCCTGTCTTGGGCCTACAGGCTGAGCCATCGAGCCCGGCTGATCAGAATCTTGAACCCAGGCAGTCAGAGCCTGCCCCCTTAGGTGAGCCCCAATAGTAAGTGGCAAGGAAGGGGAAGCAGAAAAGTAGACACTTATTAATTTCCCCTTCGAACTTCTTGAGACTTAGGAGTGAGTGGAATAGGTTGGTGGGAATAGTAGGGTGGAAGAAAAGGCTAAAACCTTGCTCCTGGTAAGTTTTTCTTATATTTAACCCCTCGAGAGCTGGGGAGTCTCGACATGACTCAACCGGCATAAATGAAAGAAGTGGCGCTGGGTTTGGTGGCTCAGCCTATCATCCCACGCCTTTGGGAGGCTGAGGTGAGTGGATTGCCTGAGTCCGCAGGTTCGAGACCCGCCTGGGCAGCGAGACCTCATCTCTACAATAAATAAAAAAAATCAGCCGGGTGTGGTAGCGCATGCCTGTAATTCCGGCTACTCGGAAGGCTGAGGCGGAAGGATTGCTGGAGCCCAGCAGGCGAGGCTGCGGTGGCCGGGAGTGGCCACTGCACTCCAGTCTGGGCAACCAAGTGAGACTCCAACTCAAAAAAAGTTAAAAAAAAAAAAAAAAAAAAAGAAGTGGCATAGAGAATGGGTTAGGGAAACAACGTCCCTGTCCCTGACACTGAGCTGGTTCCACAGTGGGCATTGACAAACAAGAAGTTTCTTAAAGGAGCAGGGTTCTCCTGGGTGATATTGGCCCTAATGTCACCTTCCAGCCTGAGGCTCATGAATCTGCACTTTTTCCTGGAAGGAGGCTTGAGCAGCAGCTGATGCATTTTTGAAAACTGTACCTGTCTCATGCCTATTCTAGAGACTATTTATGATCTCACTACTTGTGAATGCCTTGCCCAAATACCGCTCATTTAATGCAGGCTAAAGTGGATTTTTTAGAATGCAGCAGACATTGTCAGTGATTAGACTATGCTGCCCTCTAGTGTCTGACTCAAACTACTATAGGCAGAAGCAGTTTAGTCTAAGAGAAAGCGGAATGCTTATTCCCTGATTCTGAGGTTGGTTTTGAATATGGACTCCAGGCATAGTTCCAAGTGACTCAAGGTCAAAAAGGCCGCAAGTTAAGGGGCAGTATGGGACTTTCTGTTGGTGACTGATGCCAAGTCTGAGATGATCTCTGAAAAGATGAAGTGGGTAGGAGATTAAAATCCAGTGTGCAGCTGAGATGGGACAGAGTTTCTAAGTCAGCTGATTTTGTAGATGAGGCAATGTCTGCATTGTGTCCTTGCCTCACAGAAAAAATGGAATGAAAGCCAAAACTGACCTTATCTCTGCGATTGCTCTCTGTGCTCAGATGCCCCCCTTGGAAGCCTGGAGAACGGGACGGGACCAGAAGACCACGTTCTCCCAGATCCTGGACTCCGGTACAGGTTCATGTCAGGAAATGAAGCTGCCTTTGGGGTGGAAGTGTCCTCTTCACAACTGTGCATTTCGTTCCTCTTTTAGAGATAGGAGGGCAACTGGTAGGATCAGGGGGCAAGACCTTGCTTCACATTTACATTTGGATTTAAGCTTTCTGTCACGGAATGTACAGCTGCCAAGGGTCTGAGACTCATCTCCCAGAGTCAGTGGTTGGCCACCTCATTTGCATACCATCTTTACTTTTGACACTTTGGGTTCATACCGGCCATACCTGAGTACCTCCTCTGCTGTTGCTTTCTTTCCTTTTTTTTTGAGTTGGAATCTCACTCTGTCGCCCAGGCTGGAGTGCAGTGGCACGCTCACGGGTACCGCAGCCTCGACCTGCTGGGCTCAGGTGATCCTTCCGCCTCAGCCTTCCAAGTAGCTGGAACTATAGGCACATACCACCACGCCTAGCTAATTTTTTTTTTTTTGAGTTGGAGTCTTACTCTGTTGCCTAGGCTGGAGTGCAGTGGCACACTCACGTCCACTCCAGCATCTACCTGCTGGGCTCCAGAGATCCTTCCGCCTCAGCCTTCCACATAACTGGAACTACAGGTGTGCGCTACCATGCCTGGCTAATTTTTGATTTATTGTTGAGACGAGGTCTCGCCAAGTTGCCCGGCCTGGTCTCGAAGCTGCGGGCTCAGGCAACCCTTTCACCTCAGCCTCCCAAAGTGCTGGGATTACGGGCATTAGCCACTGCACCCAGCTGTTGCTTTCTTAATTTAAATATTTGCTAACATTTGATGCTGATATTTAACAATACTAGTGTTATATAATGTATTTAAGTCACATAGGTATTATATAATATTTGTGAAGTGCTCAGCAGGCTGTCTGGCATGAATTAAGCACCATATAGGTTTCATTTTTCTATTTCCAAATAAAAATTCCTCAAGGGAAAACCAAGTTTCCTAAAACCGTGGGATGTTTATGGCAGAGCCAGGATGGACACCAAGGGCTCTCTGTTGCTGCCGCCATCCTTGTTACTCTTACTGGTTTTTTTCTTCCTCCCGCCTTATGGTTTTAATTTTGGGACCCAGGTATCATCACATCTGTATTTTGAACAGAGTGAAGCTCCAGGGTGGGACTTTCCAAACCATGCTGGGTGTCTTGGTCTCTCCTGGAATGGACAGGGGTTCTGCTCTCTGAACATCACAGTAACTGTAGGAGGTTTGTACCAGTTAGTAAAATGTCAGAAAGGATTGGTGTTGCCAGACCCTTCCAGGGCTCTGAGTCCTTTTTTGTTGTTTTTTCTTTCTTTCTTTATCTTTTTTTAAAAGAAAATTTGGAAAATGCATCAGTGAATGAAAAATATTACTTTTAACCCCCAACTCCATTGTTGATGTTTTTGTGCTTTTCCTTCTAATCATAGTATGTGTGTATGTGTACCATATGATGGCTCTGCTGTTTTCATGAAAAAGTATATATATTTTCTTTGAGCTGGAGTCTCACTCTGTCACCCAGGCTGGAGTGCAGTTGCATGCACATGACTACCATGCCTTGACCTTCTGGGCTCAGGTGATCCTTTTGCCTTAGTCTACCAAGTAGCTGGGACTACAGGCATATGCCACCATGCTCAGCTATGTGATTTATTGATTGATTTATTGTAGAGACAAGGTCTCGCTAAGTTGCCCAGGCTGGTCTTTTTTTTTTTAATCAATATTTTTTATTTTGATATTGTGGGGTACAGTTAAGGGTTTTTTGTTTTTGTTTTTGTTTTTAAGTTGGAGTCTCATTCTGTCACCCAGGCTGGAGTGTACTGACAAACTCACTGTCACTGCAGCCTCAACCTGCTGGGCTCAGGTGATCCTTCTGCCTCAGCCTTCCAAGTAGCCGCAACTACAGGTGTGTATCACCACACCTGGCTACTATTTGATTTATTGTAGAGACAAGGTCTTGTCAAGTTGGTCAGGCTGGTCTTGAACCCCTGAGCTCAGGCAATCCTCTTGCCTCCACCTCCCAAAGAACTGGTATTACAGGGGTGAGCCACCACACCTGATTGTGAGATAAAGTATTATTTTTTCATGTTGCAAATTCTTTGTAAATACAACCAGTGCTCATTATTTGCCATGGTTATGTTCTATTAAGGCATGGTGAGGACTGAACCAGTGCTCCCAGGGGAAATACAGGGTTAGCTTGCTTTGAGTCTCTGGTCACGATGCTTTTATCAACCAGTCAGTACATAACCTAGCTTTATGTGTGTTCCTTTTTAAAGACACCTCATTTAATATCTACTGTTGATTCATTAACACCGAACTCACCGCCAGCCATACTGTAACTCCTGCTGGAGTGAGCCTCCTCTAACACACAGATTATCTCTGCAAGGCATGTTATAGCCTTCTCGTGCTTGGGAACACCAGGCAGTGTGCTGTGCTTGTGGAACATTTTAGACAAGGAAATCACCACCGAATAGTACAAAAGTGCTGCAAACGTGACACTCAATAGACTGCAGAAAGGACACTTGCTGAGGGTCTGAGAGTTCCAACGAGAAGGCAGGCATTGCTGTGATTGACTTCAGCCGGGGGGGTATGTGCATTGGGTGACTCACATTTCTGGCTGCTCTGCACATGTTCATGAATGACTTGAGCATCGTCTTTGGGGTTACAAATACATTTTGGTAGGTGCATTGCCTGCTATGGAGTCTGCAGATCATGAGGCTTGATTGATTTCTTTTTTTTCCTTTTTTTTGAGTTCAAGTCTTACTCTGTTGCTCAGGCTGGAGTGCAGTGTCATGCTCATGGCCACCACAGCCTCCACCTGCTGGACTCAGGTGATCCTTCTGCCTCAGCCTGCTGGAATTATAGGCACGCGCCACTATGTGTGGCTAATTTGTTTTTTAAATTGTAGAGATGAGGTCTTGCCAAGTTGCCTGGTCTGGTCTCGAACCCATGGGCTCAGGCAGTCCTCTCACCTTCACCTCCCAAAGTGCTGAGATTATAGGCATGAACCACTGTGGCAGGCCGGCTTGACTGACTTCAAATGGCTGCCTCTGTCTTTTTCACAGAGGTGCCTGAATCAGCTTACCACCTACTGGTTTTGGGAAAGGGAGGGTGTGCATTTCTGGTAGCCAAACCTAACTCCCCCTATCTGCTCTTTCCTAGTGTGGAAACTAGATCTCCAGGCCAAGGAAGTCCCCTGAGCAGCCTGCTTCCTTCTGCCTCAGTGCCAGAGTCGATGACCATCAGTAAGTACCTTTGGAACCACCCCCACCAGCTCTGGGATGACCTCTGGGTGTCTTGATGGTGACTTTGTGCATCTCCTGTGTGACCCTGGGAGGAAGTAGGTGTGTATGTACTTGGTTGTGGACTTGGGGCATGGTGCGTGGTTGTAGGCTTTTGGAACCGTGGTTTGTGCCTGTTACTTGGGTGTCTGTGTGCTCTGAAGGGTGTGCTTCAGAGTATAGCAGCTTTGTGATAGATGTCTGGAGTCCACAGTTTTGAGCTTGCCTCCTGTGAGGGGTCGGTGGCAGACGCTCTGTTCTCGTTGGGTTTCCTTCATCACTCTAGAGGAGCCATTTTTGTGAGTAAGGAAGCGTGTGTCTCTCCAGTGATGAAACATTGCTAGTGATCAGTTTTCAACTGTTTCCTGCTTCACTCCCCAGGAAAAGTGTTAGAGATATGGCAGTTAAGAGTAGTTTGAAGCTGGATCTGGTGGCTCATGCCTGTAATCCCAGCACTTTGGGAGGTGGAGGAGAGAGAATTGCCTGAACCCAGGGGTTCAAGATCAGCCCAGGCAACTTGATGAGACCATGTTTCTACAATAAATCAAAAAGATTAGCCTGGGCATGGTGGCGTGTGCCTGTAGTTCCAGTTACTTGGAAGGTTGAGGTGGAAGGATCATCTGAGCCCAGAAGATCAAGGCTGCAGTAGCCATGAGCATGCCACTGTACTCCAACCTGGGTGACAATGAGACTCCTACTCAAAAAAAAAAAAAAAAAAGAAAAGAAAAACAAAGTAGTTTGAATGGTTTTATGTAACAAAGAGGAAACCAGCTGTGGTTAATGAGATAGAAATTTACCTGTGTCCAGAGGTAGGCAGGCTGAGGCCAGCATGTGGTTCCGTGGTCATCAGGGGCCAGGACTCCTTCTGTCTTTTCTCATAGGCCAAATCAGCTGTTTTAGTTCCAGCCATTTCATTCTCATCCCAGGTGGTAGAAAAGGGAAGAGGGCAATAGAGAGATTTCCTCCATTACCACTCGTGGGATTCAGGGGTCATACTTGGATAGGGAACATTTGCAATGTTCTTCATGTAGCTCTGGCTGAAATTTAGTCATGTAACTCTGCCTGAAATTTGATTGTGATTATTCTATTTCAATGTAATTGGTTTATTTGTAATACTGTGTGTTTTATATATTTTATTTTATTTTAATTTTTTGAGTTGGGGGTCTCACTCTTGCTCAGGCTGTAGTGTAGTGGCACGATCATGACGATTACGGCTCACGGCAGCCTCAACCTCCTGGGCTCAGGCAATCCCTCCACTTCAGCCTCTTGGGTATCTGGGACTACAGGCGTCACCATACCCGGCTAATTTTTTGATTTTTTTTGTAGAGACAAGGTCTCGCTGTGTTGCCCAGGCTGGTCTTGAACCCCTGGGCTCAGGCAATCCTCTCCCCTCTGCCTCCCAAAGTGTTGGGATTACAGACATGAGCCATCACCCCCAACTTGTGTTTTATTTTTATGATGCATTTCCAGAGAAGTGAATGCCTTTATTTATTTGTCTATTTATTTGAGTCAAAGTCTCACTCTATCACCCAGGTTGGAGTGCAGTGACATGTTCACGGCCTCTGCAGCCTCAACCTGCTGGACTTGGGCGATCCTTTCGCCTTAGCCTTTGAAGTAGCTGGAACTACAGGCATGTGCCACCATGCCCAGCTAATTTTTGATTTATTGTAGAGATGAGGTCTTGCCAAGTTGCCCAGGCTGGTCTTGAACCCATGGGCTCAGGCACTCCTCTTGTCTCTACTTCCCTAAGTATTGGGATTATATATTGTTATTTTATTTTTTTATTTTTTGAGTCGGGGTCTCACTTTTGCTTAGGCTGTAGTATAGTAGCATGATTGTGACATGAGCCACCATGCCTGGCTGAATGCCTTTAATTTAAAAAGCAAACTTTATCTCATTGCTGTCAGTAGAGAGCCACTGTTAGTGGATGGGCCAAGCAGGTAGCTGTACAGTGCACATGGTGAGAGGAAACAGTTGATACCAAGTCTGCCTGGTTGTTTACTGTCCCAGGTCCTGCTCAAGACCCACTCCCATTGTTAACAAGAGAGACTGTGCACCTCTTTTTGGCTCAGGTCGTGGCACCGGCAGGGTGGGCAAGTGTTTCGGTTTTTGGACTGCCATGAAGCTCTGTGGCCACCTGCGGGACCAGAAGTAGTGTGATGAGCAGTGCAGAGATGTAAATTGGGGCTCAGGCCTGAAGGCTAACCCTCTGGAGAAGCTTCATGTACAAAAGGAATTGTTCTAGAGGAAGCAGGGGCTGAAACCAAGCAGCCAACGTGAGCCACCAGAAGCAGGTCTGGATCCAGCTGACCGCCAAACCCCAGCCTTCATGCTGCTGATGGGCGCCCACGGTCTACTGAGGAAAATGATGCGGGTGGGCTGCTGGATCTGACTGCCAAGTCCTGCTGTTGATGACATTCCTAGAGTTTGTTTAGGGTTGTCCAAGTTGCCATTGTCTCTCTTTTGACCCTATGCATGTGCAAGAAGGAGGGTCTGACATGATGCATTTTGGTTGTGAGAACGCAGTAGGATTAAATGTTCATAGGACAAAGGAAAGTAGAGATGAGTGAGTAAGCGAGCACTAAAAGGTGTTGAAGATGCCTCAGTACTATTAAGCCTAAAGTGATGAAGAGGATTGTGGAAGGGAAGAGAAACCTCCTTCTATGACTTGCTGTGATTTCATGCCTCGTCTTTCTAGCACCTCCAATTCTGTTTCTGTGAGTGGCACCTTGGTGCAGATGGATGAGACTTTACCTTAGCTCTGAGGTGTCGCTACTCTAAAGGATACTGTTATTTTGCCAGATGAGCATTTTTTGGTTCAAGGACAGTGGCCCCTGAGATTGCAGAGTACCAGGACTTGTAGGCACCTCCTCCAGGCACCGCGTGTATGTGAGGCTTCGGGCATCCGTGTGCCCTGGTATGTGTGGGGCCGCAAGCACCCATGTGCCCTGGTGGTGTCTGACATTCTGCTTCCTAAGAGTCCTACTCCCGGGATGAGGTCCCTGCATCTTAGGTAAACAGATTCCCTGTAGATCATGGTCTCTGAGTGTCCCTCAGCCATTTTCTGTCTTTGAGAAAGCTGCTGGCCCTACTTGTGCGTGACATTCCTGTGAACAGGCTCATGTGATGCCCATGGTGGGAGTTTAAATGGACTTTCTTGTTTTCATTCATACAGTTTCCTAGAAGTTAAAATCTTTTATAATTCTTGTCTTTGTTGGGATATGTTTGGGACATACCCACAGTTTATGACTTGAATCTCGGAAGAAATAGGTCTGCATTTGACCCCCGATACTTGGTGGTGATGTGGCCTGTGGTTAGGGATAATTGTGCGTGGGTTACTGGGTGGGCTTCTGTTTCCTGCGGGGTTGTCCATTTGGGGAGTCTTTGGGGACAGCACTGTGTTCATAGGATGAGGGGTCAGGGGTCTTGGAAAGTTCAAGTGGAGGGTGGTTTTGACTTGGGTCTACCCATCCCACCATCATCTCCTGTGAGAGAAATAAGGAAAGGCATTTGTCCGGGTATCCAGGTGTGTTAGTCTGCCCGGGCTGCCATAACAAAGGACCATAGACCTGGAGGCTTCAACGAGTTTGTTTTCTACATTTCTGGAGCCTGAAATGCCACGACCAAGGTGCTAGCAGGGTTGGCTCCTGGTGGGGTCTTTGTCTTTGACTTGTGGACGACTGCCTTCTCACTGTGGCCTCACATGGCCTTTCCTCTTTGCACGTGATTCTGGTGTCCCTCCCTCTCTTCTTACAGGGACACCAGCCTTGTGGGATCAGGGCTCCACTCCATGACCTCATTTAGCCTTAATGACTCCATGACCTCATTTAGCCTTAATGAAAGCAGGCCTTGTTTTCAGGTATACCACACTGGGGGTTAGGGCTTCAAAGTAGGAATTTTGGGGGATGCAATTCAGTCCCTAATGCAGGGTGTCCCAGGAGTGGATGTCCCGGAATAGATGTCCCAGGAGGGGTGTCCTGAGAGTGGGTGTCCTGGGAGTGATCCAAGTTCAGATGAATAATCCCATCCTGTCATGTGCAGCCCTGGGATTCTACTTAAGAGCAGCTGCTCAGCTCCTGCAAACCCCAGAGGCACAGGCAAGGGGGCTCAACTCTTTGCTCCCCAAAGTAGTAAATGCCTGGCTTCCATCCCAAGTGGCTTCTATGGCTTCACTTAGATGCCAGGGACAGATAGCTGCTCTGTACTGTCATGAGCTAGAGCACTGGCTTATTGAATTACAGGTGTGAGCCACTGTGCCCTGGTGTTTTTTTAAAACTTAATTTGTGTCAGCCATGTTCCAATACAATTTTGGGCTAAATAGTCTGGGAGTCTCAGATGGTGCAACTGAGAGATGGCCAAGCGGGAAGCTGTGTGCACTGTCGTGTGACAAGGTGACACAGATATGGAGTGGCTGCGTCTTCTTGGAATCATGCACGTCTCTGCTTCTGACTTTCTGTGCTTGAGTGCTGTGGTTGGCAGGCTTTATAACAAGTAGGGTAAGTAGGGCTTGAGATCGACAGAGCGATGTGCTTCCTGGGGCTGGCATAAGAGGTCCTGGTGGTGAGTGATCATGCTTCTCAGGTGGGTGGTGGCCTGCAGTACACTGGACACTGCTCTGAAGTTTTCCCTGGCTTCTTAGTAACTCATAAGGTGCAGGCATCACTGGCCCATTGTATGGATGGGAAAATCACTGAGGCAGAGCTAAATGCAGTGCTCAAAGTCATGCAGCAAGACTTCTGGGGCTGTGGCTTCAGCATCCAGCTCTTTCCTCTCTCCCTCTCTGTCCTGCCTGTATGGTCAGGAACAGCAGTGTTTTGCCTTTGGTCGGCTGCCCAGCAACCTGATCACTGCTGGTCATGGAGGAGAAACTGTTGGGAGCGGACTCTGATGGCCGGTCCCAGTGTTGCGGGGACCATGGTCCACTGGGGGATGTGAGCATTGCCCTGTCTTGCTCTGACTTGCTCTGACTTGCCTACCTCTCTAGGCCAAGTGACTGGAAGGATGGACGCCATCTACACAGGCCCTGACAAGGGTGTCTCAGGCCATGGGGCACTGACTCAGTCCCTGCAGTGGGCCTCACAGTGTCTCCAGGCCAGCCAGAGAACTAGAGAGAGAGGAAGAGGCAGGAATAGATCTTGTCAGCTAACCAGAGTCTGTGGCAGGGCTTGCTTCGGGGTTAGAGCAGGGGCAGTGTTGGGTGATGTTTACATGTCGCCAGGGGCAGTGCCAGGTCCCTTCTGAGCTGTGCAGGGTGCTTTGAGGACATGGGTGCTGATTTGTGAGATTTTTGAGTCAGAGTCTCTCTCTGTTACCCAGGCTGGAGTGCAGTGGCACACTTGTGGCCACTGCAGCCTTGAGCTACTGGGCTCAGGCGATCCTTTCTACTCAGTTTTCCAAGTAACTGGGACTACAGGTGTGTGCCACCACGCCCTACTAATTTTTAAAATACTGTAGAGATGACATCTTGCAGTGTTGCCCAGGCTGGTCTTGAACCCCTGGACTCAGGTAATCCTCTCGCCTATGCCTCCCAAGGTGCTGGAATTACAGCCATGAGCCACCGTGCCTGGGCCAGACTTGTGAGATTTGTGAGATTTGACTCTGCCCCACTTGTTCTTAGACTTAGAAGTGCTTTTGGCCAGCACCCCAACCCCCTTATTTATAGGGGAGGGCGTGGCTCAGGGAGCTTAACGACACTGTCTGCGGCCATGCAGTAGGAAGGTGGTGGAGGAATGGCATTTAGAGTTCTCGGGGGAGCACTGTGCTTGAGGAAGAAAAAAAGAGAATTTTCTGCCGGGCTCGGTGGCTCAGCCTGTAATCCCGCGCCTTTGGGAGGCTGAGGTGAG